>NW_019236935.1:134571-202655 GCF_002742605.1 Olea europaea var. sylvestris
TTTAGAACCGAACCGACCCGCGCCCACCCCTAATAAATAGTTTAATGCTTTTGAAAGCATTTCAACAAATATCATCCCACTCAAATGGTACATCTATCTTTACTCAATTGTTGAATAAATGACAACGTCGGGCATGGTTAGAGATAAAATGTTCAAATAAGAGCACTCACTATAATTACCAGAAATTTACTTTACACACTTAGCCTATATGATTCATGTATTACTTGCCATTCAGATTGCCTTTGCATTGCATCGATAGTTTGAAATGGTTTTCTCTTATAATGGTGCATTGGGTCATTTAAGTTTTAAGATTTCTATATGGTGTTCATCTTTGACCTTCGACCTAGGTGGTGATCTTAATTGAGCTATGGTAGAAATTTAGGTTAATCTAGATGTTGTATATTGATGTGGTAAACAATTGTGATCTTGAAATTGTTGGATTCGTTATTGGTAAATCACTCGCTTTTAATTCGATCAATCATGGTTACCCTAAACCCTACCTAAGTCTTTAACATATTTGGGAAATGAGACATGAAGTGACATGATCACAATATTAGTTCATGTGACATTATAAATATTGAGGTACAAATTGTTGAGGTTGGTTGAGAATCGGGCGCCAATTGGGTAAAGGAGTCGAATGAATGGTTAAGGAATTAACTCTATAAATTATTTTAGGATCTGATGGCAATTAAATCATGTTGTAGACACACTAATATAGGTCAGATACAATTGATTTTCTACTGCAATGATGGGTGTAAAATCAGATTTTATCATGCTTGGAGACACCTCATTCTTGATGTTACAATCATTTTATAGTCAATTTCTTCATTCGTAAGCATTATGCACAACGATCCTTAGAGACTTTATATCTATTCCCTATAAAAGATATTAACTCCTTCAACTGATCCCCAATTGATTCCAATGAAAAAGAAAGTAAAAGAGCCAAAGAGATTTAGAAAATAGAAATATGGAATTGAAAGTTCTAGACAGCTAAATTAATTCACTGTTTTGAGGTTTATATTTATTGTTTTCGAGGGTTCTTGAACCTCTAGACTTAATTAAGATCATGCTGGGGTGTTTTTTTTTATGATTTAATGATGAATGAACTGGGAAATTGGTTACAAGAACTTGAGCTAACTCAATATGGACAAAAATTAATGATTCGTGGATTTTAGTAATACAACTTTGTATCCTATGTTGTACCTTGAAAGGAATTTATATGTATCATTTTGAATGTTCTCATATAAGGTTATAGGTATGGAAATAATTTCTAATAGGTTAGAAACCGATTTGTGGCATGATAAGTAATGGAAACCTAAGACAGGTAAGCTACTTGATTCAAGTTGTAGACCTTCATTTGTTACAAATTCATAAAAAATTGGGAATAATTGGCCAGTGATGGAAACCTGAAGACAGAATCTGTCCATTTTCATTTTTAACTTAGTTTCAACATTTACATGTTCATAGTTATCTCTTAGGCCTAATAAAAATAGATTTGAAAGAGTACTAGGTTGTCAACAACAATTAGATAACGTTGACATTCGTAATTGAACTCGAGAAATAGTGAGATTTACAGGATTATTTTATAGTGCGATTGGTAACTTGAAATTATAATGTCATCTAAATTATTTAGGAATGAATAGACGTAACAATGGATTATGTGTATGCATTAAGATTACCTAATTGAGGGTAATAAAGGTAATAAAGGTGTTTTTCCCAACTTTAAGTGAAAAGCAATATCTACATTCCTTAGAAGTGCACACACAAAAGAGAAAAAAATAAGTAAAATTACATTTACAAACTATGATACAAGAACATAGTATTCAAGAAATATTCTCTATAGAGTATTGTTGTAACATTTATGTTACCTTGATAAAGAGATCATGGCATACCATAATTGATTGTTACGATGATTAAGCATGTGGCTCCTAAATATATTGATTGAGCATGCCATCATTCTACTGCATTTGCATGTGCATGCATGACATGATTGAAAAAATGAATTTACATTATAAAATATTTTATTGATCACTGAGGGCACTGAGGCATATTAGAAGCTTATGTGAAATGTATTGGCATCGCGGATGAGATTTATAAGGTTATCGCATGGGTAAATAGGAGATGTGCCATTAATGATGATCATAGAGGGACCATTTGACCGTTCCTTTGTGATAAAGATTATTGTGATTGCGGATGGGATAATTGGGGTGATCATGGGGCAGTTAGAAGAGGTACTTTTAGTGATCACAAGAGGATGGTCCACTCCTGTGTCAATGTCATATTGGCCATTGGATTGTTAATTATTGATAATTAAATTGCACAGAGCTCTATCCAATGCATAGTAAGTGGGTCAAGGGCCCAATGTAAGGAAAAGATTTCAAATGAAATTATTTCGAATTGACCTTGATGAATGAATATGATACATTTTAGAATGATGTTTTAAAGAAATAACATAGCGGCATATACTCATAATTAACGCCCCAAATTTTATCGACTTAAAATTTTGAGGTGTTACCCATATCATTCCATAAACATGTATCAAGCGGAAATAAAAATTGAAAATTTAAAACCTTAATTTATTGAATACTCAAATGCTGAATCAAATAAACCTATAGTTGTGTAACATGGAACGTTAAATGGAAATAAATGGAAACACAAAATGTCCTAGAAGAATTACTTTTAAATGTTTTCTTGAAAATTTTCTTTACTTGGCAGCCTACGCACCACTCAGCTACCATTCACGTCGACCGATCTGACCTGAAATGTTAAATAAGGAGTGAATAATTTATACTCAATAGGATACGTGTATCCAAAACAATATGATAACTTCTAAAATATGAATTCACAACATTCCATACCATTATTTCATTAAGAGCAATCGGTGATCAATCGAATACTCTAACATATTTGAGAAGACCCGAAGGAGATCTCACATTTCATTTCATTTGATAGGGACCCGCAGGTCACAATTAGCATTTCATGAAATAAATCACATCAAAAATTATTATATTGAAAGAACGGAACAACTTGCACATAGTATCCTACCTCGTTGATTTGAAAAGTTGTAATGGAAAAATGCGCGTGAAAATCCCTTCTTAATGATCCCTTCTCTTTGACTTGACTATTTATTTTCTTTAGTAAAAAGCTTTCTGAAATTTCTGTGAGAATATGCTTGGAATATATGAGCTAAATTTATATAGGGATAGCTAGAGTAAGAGATAAGTTATATTCTCAACCAAAAGATTTACTTGATTTGTACTATCTCAAACAAATCACGTGAGAGAGAGAAAGAGAGGGTATATGCTGTGTGACCAAGATTTGACTAAATCCTAATTGGTTAGTCCTTTTAGGCATGCACACATGTCCATAGGTAAATATGACTCAATTAAAATTCTTCAATCTCTTACCTAATTTCAACAAAAGTAATATTTTATTGTCAACAAAACTGAGGACTACCGGAATCGGGAACACTCTGATTTGCTTTCAGATTTTTTTTACATAATATTTTCTAAAATAAACAATGTACACATAACCGGCTAATTAGCGGATTTTGTTGACCCACTAACATAGTTAATCACTTAGGATGATCTTTATCTTAATCAACCAACAAAATTTGATTAGATCAGTTATATCTTCAAATTATTAATAAGTCAACTGCACATAAAATAATTGTATAACAAATTTATTTGAATTTAAAAATTCTAATCTCATTTCATATATTATATACTAGATCACGGTTTATGAAAAATCCAACCAAACCACATGGCACAATAAAAGGGAGCAGTTTTATTTGGAATAATGTGAAGTTAATTCAATTGATAGAGATTATAGAATAAGAAGGATAAATAAAATGCACGTGTACGTAAACCATTTTGGTTACAGTGGATTTTCAAATGGAATAACAGAATTTGGTTATGATCAATTTCTTCAAACTAAAGATAAACGTGATTATGCAAATAAAATATTATAATCTTTTGCTAATTATCATGAAGGATGCATTAAAAAAATACATATTAAATACGTTGCTTTGATTTGATTTATCTAGGCTCAACTTATACGACCTTATATTTTCTTGAGCCCAACCTATATTATTTAATTCAAACTACAAAATAAGCCCAATATTAACATACTTATTTTCGCTCCATTAAAATCTAATCATTTGGCCCAATTAAACTATAAATTTAGAACCTATTTCATTTCAGTTTTCCATTTATTTATTTTTTTATTTTTATAATATAAAAGTATATCATATAAAATTACTAAATTCTTGTTCTAGAATTTTTGGGACGTTACATGGAACAACTATTATATCATAGCAAATATAGTATAAGTATATTTCAAAAAAAATTACTTACAATTGGACAAGAAAAAAAATTTGTAATGGTGATGAATTATAAATTCTTGATTTTGGTCATTACTCAACAATTGGATGGCAAAAAGCACTCAATTTCATAATCACGAAATTTTAAATTTTAACTCCTTCTGAATCCTAATTTCATCCACTGTAATCTTCACTAGAAAAGAATATAAATTTAACAGATAACAGATTACCTTTATCTTAATCAACCAACAAAATTTGATTAGATTAGATATATCTTCAACTAATAGATAAGTCAACTGCACATAAAATAATTCTATAACGGATTTATTTGAATTTAAAAATTCTAATCTCATTTCATATATTATATACTAGATCACGGTTTATGAAAAACCCAACCAAACCACATGACACAATAAAATGGAATAGTTTTATTTGGATTAATGTGAACTTAATTCAATTGACCGAGATTATAGAATAAAAAGGATAGATAAAATGCACGTGTATGTAAACCGATTTGGTTCACTAGATCTGTGACATACCTAGAAAGTTGTTCAAACTTCCTCTCATAATCAACCAATGCCATCTTTCCTTACTTAAGTTGCAAAAACTCTGTCTCCTTACGATCTCTTAGGGCTTGTGAAAAATATTTTCCCATCACCTCTTTGAAACGGGCCCAAGTGAGGTTACGTTGTTGTGCCTCAGTCCTAGTCCATGAAACGGACTCCCGCTAGTGGCTTGTTGCATCAACTAGCATGTACTCTGCACATAAAACCATTTGGCATCAGTGCAAGAGAGATGCTTGAAGATCCGTTCCAAACCTCTTTTCAATTCTTCCTCTACTAAAGGGCCAGCCATCCCATTAAAGGTAGGTGGTTTATAATGACGAAACTTCTCCACGACTGAGCTCATAGTGTTGGAATTCGTTTGTACATTTTGTGGAGGCGCTTGTGTTTACTGCCTACCAAGGTCTTGCATAGCTCTCAACAAATCCCTAAACATAGCAGCTTGTGTTGGTTGACATGCCATTTCCTTTGAATCAGCCAAATAAATTTTATTTAATAAATAGTGAACAACAGTTCTAAATATTTGAATAGAAAAAGTCAATTTCATAAAATTTTAAATCCTAGAATACATAAGGGATGATTGAAAGAAGAGAAACCTATGGACTATTTCAATTACTGATTACATTTTTCTTTTCGAGGGAAGAATTATTTATTTAAACTAAACTATCTCTAGGTTGCCAGTCTTCGTCTTCGCTTGTCCAGACATTTCAAATCCTATGAAGCTTAGATGGAGGGGCTTCATCATCCGAAGATATACATGATTCAAGCTCAGATTCCTGGTCAACGTCTAGCTCGGGGTCTAGTTCAAAACCTAGCTTCTGCTTTGGTTCTAGTTTTGGCTCTAGTCCCGGTACATACTCTGGCTCGTTCTCTGAATTAGATTCATAATTTGGTTCCTCTTCTGGGTCTTTCTCTGGGTCCTCCTCAGGCTTGGGCTCAAGAGTAGAAATCTACCTATCTAGAAACGTTTCACAATACAGCTTGAACTCAATCCTTTTTGGGTGCTCTGGAGGGTTAACCTCTAGCATTTCGTTTCTAACTACAATGCCCATGTCTCCCCACTGAGGTGGCAGGGTATGGATAAGATTGTTAACAGCTTAAAGAGGTGTAACCTCATGTCCAACACCCCTCCTCAACCCACCTAGCAAAGACTTCTTCCATATGCTCAATAAGTGTGTGAGTCGGGTCTACCTCATAATTCTCGTAGGCTTGGATAACTGCTACCCTCTGGTTTAGAACCCTCCTGCAAGCGGTCATCTTCCTAGTGGTCTCTCTAGTTCTAGCCATGACTATCACACACAAGCCTAGTCCAATTATGCTTAATGTTTTATTAGTGATAACACATTACCTTTTTATGCTCGCATAACCCATTAGAAGGATAAAATAAAAGGTTATACTTTTATTAAACTGATTAAAAGCATTCGAGAAACATTTCATAGGTTGAAGCAAAATAAATATCATGCTTACTATTTATACTAGAATATAACATTTCATTTCATTCCGAACATTTCTCAAATTAAATATAAGAATATCTCATGCTCAAAGTAAAATTTAAATAAACATATTACGTAATACCTTCGATCTGTCAGATGGTAGTTGACTGGTGAATGCAATGTATCCAAGAACCTTGTTATAATTCTTGTTCTTTAAATGTTTATCAAAATTTTCATTTCATACTAGTGGGTTGCCAATACGTGAATACAGAAAAATTGATGAAGCTTTATACTTTGATTTCTACATATAGAACATACAAGGGTAGCTAGAGAATTTTAACATATTATAAAATAACTCTCAGAAAATTAAAAATTTAAAGGATAATTAATGATTAGCTTTTTTTTTCTTTTATTTATCCAATGGCCTAACTATCATGTGAAAAAGTACCAAGTAAATTCCAAGTTACCGTAGGCATGAAAATTTAGCAAAAGTCAATCAAGCTAAATATTTACTAATTATAAAGCTTTCACAATGAGTTAGTAGATGATAATAAAATATTTCATTTTATTTTCACAAAGGAACAAATCTATTTTTATAGAAATTTCTTAAAATAAAATTTTCTCAAAATAGAAGTGTTTTTTTTTTAAATACATTATATAATGTGGACAAGCCTTTCTATGTGTGGCAACACACAACATAAATATTCCTTGTACAATTGGATTGCTAACATTTAGCTGGAAAATTAAGCAAATTTCTATTTCCGCCATATGTTTTGAATTTGATCGCATTCATTGTGGGACCAAAAAAAGACAAATGATATGCAGGGTGACAATGCGCAGTTAGATTGCAGCGGACAATGGTTATATTTTCTACTATATGCAGAATTAAAGTGACTTATACATAAGCATAAAAATGTCTTCTTCTTCTTCTTCTTCTTTTTTGGTTACTGTTCATGAATTTTTTAATTTTTTGAAAACGTCTACAAGAAGGTAAAACCATGCTCTGATACCACACTTTAACACCCCCAAATTTTATCGACTTAAATTTTGAGGTGTTACCTATATCATTCCATAAACATATATCAAGCAGAAATAAAAATTGAAAACTTAAAACCTTAATTTATTGAAATCTCAAATGTTGAATCAAATAAACATATCTTCATGTAACATAGAACGTTAAATGGAAATAAATGGAAACAAAAATATCCTAGAAGAATTATTTTTAAATTTTTTCTTGAAAATTTTCTTTACTGGTCAACCTAGGCACCGTTCAACTACCATCCACGTTGACCAATTAGACTTGAAATGTTAAATTTGAAGAGTGAATAATTTATACTCAATAGGATACGTGCTTCCAAAACAATATGATAACTATTAAAAAATGAATTTACAACATTCCATACCATCATTTCATTAAGAGCAATCGGTGATCAATCGAATACTCTTAACATATTTGAGAAGACCCGAAGGAGATCTCACATTTCATTTCATAGGGAACCATAGGTCAATTAGCATTTCGTGAAATAAGTCACGTCAAAAATTGTAATTTGAAAGGACGGAACAACTTGCACATAGTATCCTACCTCGTTGATTTGAATGATTGTAAAGGAAAAATGCATGTGAAAATCCCTTCTTAATGATTCCTTCTCTCTGACTTTATTATTTATTTTCTTTAGTAAAAAGCTTTCTGAATTTGAGCTTTATATAGGGGTGGCTAGAGTAAAAGATAATTTCCAAAAGATTTACTTGATTTTACTATCTCAAACAAATCACATGAGAGAGAGAAAGAGAGGGAGTGACCAAGATTTGACTAAATCCTAATTGGTTAGTTATTCTAGGCATGTGCTCTTGTCCACAGGTAAATATGACTCAATTAAAATTCTTCAATCTCAGACCTAATTTCAACAAAAGTAATATTTTATTGTCAACAAAACTGAGGACTGCCGGAATCGAGAACAATCTGATTTGCTCTAGGATTTGTATTACATAATATTTTCTAAAATAAACAATGTACACGAGATTTTCCTTTTTCTTTTTGAAAAATTTTTCTAGAATTTTTTTTTTATCTTTTTTACACCAAATACGAAGAAAACCAACAAAGGCAAGAAAAATTTAAAAAATTGTTTTGGTGCACCAAATTTAATGTATAATAAAATTCTCAAATGTTCTTGGTATTTGTGTTGATGAGAAGGCTCAAGAAGATAATGAAGACTCGAAAAAATGATGGAGACTCAACGAAGAAGATGGAAATTAGAAAAAAAATGTTGAAATTAGAGCAAAAGCTTTGATACCAACTGATATGAACTCACGTAGCAATAGTAGTTCCGAAATTTACACAAGATTGAAAAACAACCACAAAAAGCTAAAATCCTGGCTTGAAGCTTGACCCAATAATTTACTGAATCAAGGAAACAAAGTTATAAAGAAACTTGACCCCTTAATCACAAAAACTATGAAGCTGTTGAACTCCACAAAAATGAAATCCTTTATAAGTTTGAAATTGAGTTCAATGAAGAACGTGAATAAAGCAACCTTGCTTTGATTTAATCTCTCGTAACGTATTCTATTTTACAATAAAAGGAATGAGCCATATATATGGAGCTCATAAAAAACCCTAAACAAATCGAAAATAATCTAAAAGTTACCAAAACAAAAGAATTCTGATGAAATTAATCAAATGAAAAACGTATTCAAAATTTCAAACTATATAGCCAAATAGCAAATTTAGGTGCGCCCCCGTGGTAGGCATTCTTTTCTTCTCGAGGTGATTTTAAGTGTTGAATACGACTGTATGCATGTTAAGCCTATGCGGCCTCATGGTTTGCTAGAATTGACCCTTCTTCCTTTACTGAATCAAATGCAGTTAACTTAGCTCTTAAGACCTTGCCCAAAATGAATTGATGTGTTCCTCGTTGCATTCGAACAATCAGCCCATGTAACTTGAACAAGTAATCAATCTCATGGGTTCCTTGATCTTCTGTACTCGTAATCTCTTCATTGATCTTTCTTTTACAAACAACAGATCCTTGCTAGTGTTCATCCCATGGTTCTCATCAGAAATGCATCAATGCGATAAAAGTACACAAAAGTACTTAATCAAATGTGCTAAAATATACTAGAAATTTGCCAAAGTTTTGTAAATTTATCAAAAAGCATTAAATTGTACCAAAATACATGAAATGAATTAAAACACACTTAATTTTACCAAAATGTATGAAATGAACCAAATACAAAAAATTTTACTAACATGCATGAAATGTAAATGAGAACGCCAAAATGTAAAAAGTTTAATGAAATTTGTCAAAACACACCAAAATATTCCAAATTGCACAACAGGTACTGAAACAAAACAAAATTAAACCAAATCATTTCAATATATAAAATGTGGATAATTTACCAAAGGCATAAATATGTACCAAAATAAAGAAATATGTGTAACGACACATAAATTAACCAACCAAAGCCAAAATTCATCATAATGCACAAGATTTATCAAATGTGTCAAAAGGTAAAAAGTGAATGAAATGTATGAAAGGACACCAAAATCTACCAAAATAGCGCAAAATGTGACAAACCACTTCAAAATGTACCAAACCCTACAATTGTACCCAAGCACGCTACAATAATGCTTGAAAAACGCCAAAACGCAAAAAATTGTGCTTAGTTGTGTGAAATGTACCACAACACCCCTCAAAAATGTTCCAACATGCACAAAATGTATACAAAATTTTAGAATGTACCCAAACATGCTAAATTTGCGTGCTTTCCAAAACGTACCAAAACATACTCAGATTTACTAGTACATGACAAATTGTGCCCAAGTTGAATGAAAAAAGATATCACAAGAACAATGAAAACACCATAAGAAAAAGATTTCTTCAAATTGGTTTATGCCCTTTTCACAACAAGATCGATTTTTTTAGAAAATGAATCTAGAATTCGGATTATTTTATTTTCTTGAACTTTTGAGAATTCTTTGAATTGGTAAGAAGGTTGTGGCTTTTTTCTTGAATTTGTTTTAATTTTAATTTTTACAAATTTATTTTTTTATTTTTTTATTTTTTGCTGCTTTTAATGAAACAAATCAATTCACAAACCAAGAAATAAAAAAAAAATGTGTTGGTGCACAAGAAGAATGGGTTGAAAACTCAACGACATAACAAGAAATTAGAGATGAAAAACAAAACGAAAATCTATCTACCAAATTTTATACCATGTGTATGGTGCATTAGTGCAAATGGTTCATCATTATTAGCCTCGGATTGTAATCAATGCGTGCGCATGGCTTCTTGGCTGGTCTCCTAGCTTTGATTATTTTGCCTTATGAATCAACTGCACTAAGATTGGTTCTTCTTCTTTCACGCTCATCTTGAAGGTTGGTGTCTTGATTGTTGCAATTGAGCTTCCAAATTGGACAAGTTCTTGCATGACTTTCTTGATCTTCTTTACTCTTAACCTAGTTATCAGCCCCTCCAGAACATGTAAAAAATCCTTGCAAGCCCTCCTTGATACATCTGTAATACTAAAGTAGCAAACACATTATCCTCACTTGCAAGGTCTAGTTTGTAGGCATTGTCTAATCTTTTCAAGGATATGGAATGGTCCAACTTCCCTAGATTGCAATCTAGACCTTCTTTGAACCGAATGTGTACCCAAACCCAATGTGTATCTAATTCTTCTTTTCAATCTGAAGATGAATTGTTGCATGGATTGATTTCACTAATTCAGCCATGATTTAACTAGTTATCATTTCCTTTTTCTAGGATGGACATATAGTATTCATTTGCCCATATACATCAATTTTATTAATTGAATTAAAAATTGGAACTTAATTTGTTAATTCAATAAATTAATGGAAATAAAATGTGATTTCCTACTTTCATGTATATAATTAACATAAATGAATGTCCCTAAATTTGAAATTTGACTTTATGATTTGAAGGCCTTGATTTAGCAAATTAAAGTTAAACTTTTCCATCTCTAAGGTAGAATACATCAAAGTTTTTCCCCATTTTTTGTTGCATTGTTTGAAAAAAAAAAAAAGAAAAGAAAAATCATTCAAACCCTCATTCTCTCCCCACTTCTATAATCTTATCGTAGTTAAGAAAATTGTTCTAATAATGAGATTAGTTTCTTTTAATTGTTTTATTATATACTTTTAGAATAATATTGTCAATATGCATATAAATATTGTTCTTGATGTTTATATGCTCTTGACCAATGATTATAGTCAAATTTGATTGTAAACGCACCAATGAACAAAATTCAAATGGAATTTTAGTCAAATTTAATTTGACACGCGCCAATGAAGCCAATGAACAAAACTCAAGTGAAATTTTAGTCGGATTTGATTGGAAACGCACAAATGAACCAAACTCAAGTGAAAATTTAGTCAAATTTGACTGAAAATACGCCAATGAACAAAATTCAGGTGAAATTTTAGTCAGATTTGATTGAAAACGTGCCAATAAACTAAACCCATGTGAAATTTTAGTCGGATTTTATTGGAAGAGCACCAATGATCAAAATTCAGACAAAATTTTAATCAAATTTGATTGAAAACACTCCATTTAACAAAACTCCGGTGAAATTGTAGTCATATTTGATTTGAAGCGCAACAATGAACAAAATCTAGATGAAATTTTCGTCAAATTTGATTGGAAATGCGCCAATGAACCAAATTCAAATGAAATTTTATTGAAATTTGATTGGAAACACGTCAATGAATTGGGTGAAATTTTAGTCAAATTTGAATGGAAACACGTCAATGAACTAAACCAATGTGAAAATTTTCGTCGAATTTGATTGGAAGTGCACCAATGAACAAAATCTAGACGAAATTTTTGTTAAATTTGATTGAAAACATGCTAATGAGCCAAACTCAAGTGGAATTTTCGTCAAATTTGATTGGAAACGCGCCAATGAACTAAATCCATGTTAAATTTTAGTCAAATTTGATTGTAAACCTGTCAATTAACGAAACGCAGATGATATTTTAGTCAAATTTGATTGAAAACGCGCCAATAGACTAAATCTAAGCGAAATTTTAGTCAAAATTTACTAAAAAACTGCTTATGAACAAAATCAAATGTAAATTTGAGTCAAAATTATTGAAAACGCACTAATAAACTAAACCATTGAGAAATTTTAGTTAACTTTGATTGGAAACCGTCGATGAATAAAATGCAAATGAAATTTTATTCAAATTTGATTGGAAACGCTCCAATGAACCAAACTTAGGAGAGATTTTCGTCAAATTTGATTGAAAACACGCCAACGAACTAAACCCATGTGAAATTATGGTCAAATTTGTTTGGAAGCGTGCCAATGAACATAATTCAAATGAAATTTTACTCAAATTTGATCGAAAATACACCATTTAACAAAACTCAGATGAAATTGTAGTCATATTTGATTTGAAATGGGCAAATAAAAAAAATCAGACGAAATTTTAGTCAAAATTGATTGAAAAAGCGCCAATGACCTAAACCCATGTGATATTTTACTCAAATTTGATTGGAGGAGAACCAATAATCAAAATTCAAATGAAATTTTACTCAAATTTGATTGGAAACATGCTATTTAAAAAAACTCAGATGAAATTTTAGTCATATTTGATTTTTAGGGCGACAATGAAAAAAATCAAGACGAAATTTTAGTCAAATTTGATTGGACGCGCCAATGAACCAAACTGAAGTGAAATTTTAGTCAAATTTGATTGGGAGCACGCCAATAAATGAAACACAGGTGAATTTTTTGTCAAATTTGATTGGAAACACGCCAATGAACTAATCCCATGTGAATCTGCAATCACATTTGATTGGATGAGCACCAACGATCAAAATCTCGATGAAATTTTACTAAAATTTGATAGGGAATGCTAGGGCTGGGCAAATCTCCCGAACCGAACCGAACCCGACGATTCTTGTCAAATTAAATACCCGAACGGGTATCTGAATTGAGAATCGACGGGTACGGTTCGGTTCTCAGTTCTAGACCTAGAGCCGAAGAACCGAATAAGAACCGAATCTTTCTAATTTTTTTTATTGAGTAAATCAAATTATTTTAATTTTTTCTAAACAAATTAACAAATTAACGATTTTTAAATCCAAAATTTTGGCCCAATAATTTGTTTCATTTCTAATTTTTTAATTTTTGGCCCAATTACCCATTTTATTATTTCATTTTTTAGCCAAGCCAGATCAAATCCACTAAATAACCCTAAACACTAACACCAAAGTACATAACGTTGTCTCGACTCTCGCACTCACTCTTGCAGTCTCGCTAATATTCCAAAACCTATACAATTATCGGTCGACGCTATGACCTCCGATCGAAACTGTGACCTTCACCAACCGAAACTTTGATCGTAGCGATCATTTGAACAAGGTAGTTTACTAGTCTCTGACATTCCAAAACCATTGAATGTATCATTAGTTGTATTTATATAATATTGTTATAAATGTTAAAAAATTTAATTATAGTACAGAATCGAACCGAACCGAACCGAACCGAATCGAACCCGAACGGTTCCATAATTATATTTGGACCCGACGGTTCTCTTTAGAACCGAACCGATTCGACCCGGGCCCAACCCTAGGAAATGCCCCCATTTAAAAAATTCAGATGAAATTGTAGTCATATTTGATTTGAAGCACGACAATGAACAAAATTTACATAAAATTTTAGTCAAATTTGATTGGAAATGCTCCAATGAACCAAACTCAAGTGAAATTTTAGTCAAATTTGATTGGAAACACACCAATGAATAGAACCCATGTGAAATTTTAGTCAAATTTGATTGAAAGAGTACCAATGATCAAAATTCAGATGAAATTTTACTCAAATTAGATTAAAACGCGCCATTTAACAAAACTCAAATGAAATTGTAGTCATATTGGACTTGAAGCACGACAATGAACAAAATTCAGACGAAATTTTAGTCAAATTTGATTGGACACGTGCCAGAAAACTAAACTCAAATGAAATTTTAGTCAAATTTGATTGGAAGCAGGCCAATGAACATAACTCAGGTGAGATTTTAGTCAAATTTGATTGGAAACGCGCCTATGAATCAAACTCAAGTGAAACTTTAGTCAAATATGATTAGAAGCACGCCAATGAACAAATGTCAGAAGAAATTGTTGTCAAATTTGAATGCCAATGACCTAAACCCATTTGACATTTTAGTCAAATTTGATTGGAAGAGAGCCAATGATCAAAATTCAGATGAAATTTTACTCTGAATAAAAACGTGCCATTTAACAAAATTCAGATAAAATTGTAATGATGTTTGATTTTATGGGGGACAATGAACAAAATCTAGATGAGATTTTAGTCAAATTTGATTGGAAACGCTCCAATTAAATAAACTCAAGTGAAATTTTTGTCAAATTTTATTGGAAACACACCGATGAACAAAACCCATGTGAAATTTTAGTCAAATTTGATTGGAAACGCTCCAATGAACCAAACTCAAGTGAAATTTTAGTCAAATTTGATTGGAAGCACGTCAATGAACAAAATCCAAGTGAAATTTTTGTCAAATTTTTAACGCGCCAATGAACTAAACCCATGTGAAATTTTATTCAAATTTGATTGAAAGCGCCCCAATAAATAAAATTCAGATGAAATTTTAGTCAAATTTGATTGAAAATGCACCATTTAACAAAACTCAAATGAAATTATAGTCATATTTGATTTGAAGCGTGACAATACACAAAATCGAGAAGAAATTTTATTGAAATTTGATTGGAAAAAGCGCCAATGAACCAAATTCAAGTGAAATTTTAGTCAAATTTGACTGGAAACGCACCAACGAATCAAACTCAAGTGAAGAGCACCAATGATCAAAATTCAGATGAAATTTTACAAATTTGATTGGAAATGCGACACTTAAAAAAACTCAGAAAAAATTGTAGTCATATTTTATTTGAAGCGCGACAATCAACAAAATTCAGACGAAATTTTAGATAAATTTGACTGGACACGTGCCAATGAACAAAACTCAAGTGAAATTTTAGTCAAATTTGATTGAAACTGTGCAAATGAACGAAACTCAAGTGAATTTTTTGTCAAATTTGATTGGAAACGCGCCAATGAGCTAAACCTAAGTGAAATTTTAGCCAAATTTGATTGGAGAAGCACCCATGATCAAAACCCCGATGAAATTTTACTCAAATTTGATTGGAAACGCTCAATTTTAAAAAGTTAAGATGAAATTGTAGTCATATTAGATTTGACGTTTGACAATGAACAAAATTCAGACGAAATTTTAGTCAAATTTATTTCGAAGAGCGTGAATGAACTAAATTCAAGTGAAATTTTAGTCAAATTTGATTGGAAACACGCCAACGAACAAAATTCATGTGAAATTTTAGTCAAATTTGATTGGAAACATGCCAATGAACAAAACTCAGGTGAAATTTTAGTCAAATTTGATTGAAAACGCGCCAATGTACTAAACCTATGTGAAATTTTAGTCCAATTTGATTGGAAGAGCGCCAATAATCAATATCCAGATGAATTTTACTCAAATTTGAATGAAAACGTGCCATTTAAGCCCTCGTTTGACCCCCATTACCTGAAAATGAAAATGGGGGGAATAGTATTTTTAAGAAAAATGAGTGGTTGAAAAGAAGAAAATATTTTCTATTTACATGTAATATTATTTTATGGAAGATTGTGTGGCTGAAAATAGGAGGGAGAAAAATGGAATGTAATGTAATTGAATTTAATGGGGATCAAACGGGAGCTAACAAAACTCAGATGAAATTGTAGTCATATTTGATTTTAAGCGCGATAATGAACACAATTCAGACAAAATTTTAGTCAAATTTGATTGGAAACACGTCAATGAACCAAATTCAAGTGAAATTTAACAAAACTTAGGTGAAATTTTTGTCAAATTTGATTGAAAACGCTCCAATAAACCAAACACAAGTGAAATTTTAGTCTAGTTTGATTGGAAGCACGCCAACGAATAAAATCCAGATGAAACTTTAGTAAAAATTTTAACGCGTCAATGAACTAAATCCATGTGAAATTTTATTCAAATTTGATTGGAAGCGCTGCAATGAACAAAATTTCGATGAAATTTTGCTCAAATTTGTTTGAAAACGCACCATTTAACAAAACTCAGCTGAAATTATAGTCATATTTGAATTGAAGCCCGAAAATGAACAAAATCAAGACGAAATTTTAGTCAAATTTGATTGGAAAAGCGCCAATGAACCAAACTCATGTGAATTTTTTGTCAAATTTCATTGAAAGCGCGTCAATGAACAAAATCCATGTGAAATTTTTGTCAAACTTGATTGAAAACTTGCCAATGAAATAAACCGATGTGATATTTTAGTCAAATTTGATTGGAGGAGCACCAATGATCAAAATCCAGATGAATTTTTTGTCAAATTTGATTGGAAATGCGACATTTAAAAAAACTCAGATGAAATTGTTGTCATATTTTCTTTGAAGTGCGACAATGAGCAAAATCAAGACAAATTTTTGTCAAATTTGATTGGACACTCGCCAATGAACAAGACTCAAGTAAAATTTTAATAAATTTTGATTGGAAGCACGCCAATGAACAAAATTCAGGTGAAATTTTTGTCAACTTTTATTTGAAACGCGCCAATGAACTAAACTCATGTGAAATTTTAGTCAAATTTGATTGGAGGAGCTCCCATGATCAATACCCAAATGAAATTTTACTCAAATTTGATTGGAAATGCGACATTTAAAAAAACTCAGATGAAATTGTTGTCATATTTTCTTTGAAGTGCGACAATGAGCAAAATCAAGACAAATTTTTGTCAAATTTGATTGGACACTCAAATGACCCAATGCATCGTTATAAGAGAAAACCATTTCAAACTATCGATGCAATGCAAAGGCAATCTAAATGGCAAGTAATACATGAATCATATTGGCCAAATGTGTAAAGTAAAGTTCTGGGAATTATAGTGAGTGCTCTTATTCAATCATTTTATCTAACCTTGCCCGACGTTATCATTTATTCAACAATTTAGTAAAGATAGATGTACCATTTGAGTCGGATGATATTTGTTGAAATGCTTTCCAAAGCATTAAACTATATATGTCTCATCTGCTAGTACTTACAGCTCCAGTCCCATGGAAACCACTGACTCTTTTTGTTGTAGCTCAAGAATATCCTTTAAGAACATTTCTTGTCCTAGTCAACGATGAAGGAAAAGAGAATACACTCTATTACTTGAGCTGGACACTGGTAGGCACTGAAATGAATTATTCACCTATTGAAAATGTATACCTTGCATTGATCTTCCAGGCCAATTCACTCTGAAAGGATTCAAAAATATTTATTTAAACTAAACTATCTCTAGGTTGCCAGTCTTCGTCTTCACTTGTCCAGACATTTCAAATCCTATGAAGCTTAGATGGAGGGGCTTCATCATCCAAAGATATACATGATTCAAGCTCAGATTCCTGGTCAACGTCTAGCTCGGGGTCTAGTTCAAAACCTAGCTTCTGCTTTGGTTCTAGTTTTGGCTCTAGTCCCGATACATACTCTGGCTCGTTCTCTGAATTAGATTCATAATTTGGTTCCTCTTCTGGGTCTTTCTCTGGGTCCTCCTCAGGCTTGGGCTCAAGAGTAGAAATCTACCTATCTAGAAAAGTTTCACAATACAGCTTGAACTCAATCCTTTTTGGGTGCTCTGGAGGGTTAACCTCTAGCATTTCGTTTCTAACTACAATGCCCATGTCTCCCCACTGAGGTGGCAGGGTATGGATAAGATTGTTAACAGCTTAAAGAGGTGTAACCTCATGTCCAACACCCCTCCTCAACCCACCTAGCAAAGACTTCTTCCATATGCTCAATAAGTGTGTGAGTCGGGTCTACCTCATAATTCTCGTAGGCTTGGATAACTGCTACCCTCTGGTTTAGAACCCTCCTGCAAGCGGTCATCTTCCTAGTGGTCTCTCTAGTTCTAGCCATGACTATCACACACAAGCCTAGTCCAATTATGCTTAATGTTTTATTAGTGATAACACATTACCTTTTTATGCTCGCATAACCCATTAGAAGGATAAAATAAAAGGTTATACTTTTATTAAACTGATTAAAAGCATTCGAGAAACATTTCATAGGTTGAAGCAAAATAAATATCATGCTTACTATTTATACTAGAATATAACATTTCATTTCATTCCGAACATTTCTCAAATTAAATATAAGAATATCTCATGCTCAAAGTAAAATTTAAATAAACATATTACGTAATACCTTCGATCTGTCAAATGGTAGTTGACTGGTGAATGCAAGGTATCCAAGAACCTTGTTATAATTCTTGTTCTTTAAATGTTTATCAAAATTTTCATTTCATTCTAGTCAAATTTGTTTGGAAACACGTCGATGAACAAAATCCAGGTGAAATTTTATTCCAATTTGATTGGAAACGCGTCAATTAACCAAATCCGCGTGAAATTTTAGTCAAATTTGATTGGAGGAGCACCAATGATCAAAATCGAGACGAAATTATAGTCATATTTGATTGATAACGTATATTTAACAAAACTCAGATGAAATTGTAGTCATATTTGATTTGAAGCGCGCCAATGAACAAAATTCAAATGAAATTTTTGTTAAATTTGAACGAAAACGTGTCAATGAACCATACTAAAGTAAAAATGTAGTCAAATTTTATTGGAAACACGCCAATGAACAAAACTCAAGTGAAATTTCAGTCAAATTTGATTGTAAACATGCCATTTAACAAAACGCATATGAAATTATAGTTATATTTGATTTGAAGCGCGACAATGAAGAAAATCGTAACGAAATTTTAGTTAAATAAGATTGGAAATGTGCCAATGAACCAAACTTAAATGAAATTTTAGTCAAATTTGATTGGAAACGCTCCTATGAACCAAACTCAAGTAAAATTTATGTCCAATCAAATTCATGTGAAATTTATGTCCAATTTGATTTGAAATGCGTGAATGAACTTAACCCATGTGAAATTTTAGTCAAATTTGATTGGAGGAGCACCCATGATCAAAACCCATATGAAATTTTACTAAAATTTGATTGGAAACGCGCCATTTAAAAAAACTCAGATGAAATTATAGACATTTTTGACGCAAAGCATGATAATGAACAAAATTCAAATGAAATTTTAGTCAAATTTGTTTGGAAACACGCACCAATGAACAAAATTCAGGTGAAATTTTAGTCAAATTTGATTGGAAACACGCAAACAAACAAAATCCAGGTGAAACAAACAAACAAAATGATTGAAAGCGCACTGATGGACAAAATTCAGATGAAATTTTAGTTAATTATAATTGGACACGCACCAATGAACTAAACCCATTTGAAATTTTAGTCAAATTTGATTGGAAGAGTTCTAACGATCAAAATTCGGATGAAATTTTACTCAAATTTTAATGAAAATGCGCCATTTAACAAAACTCAGATGAAATTGTAGTCATACTTGATTTGAAGTGCGACAATGAACAAAATTCAGATGAAATTTTAGTCAAATTTGATTGAAAACGCGACAATGAACAAAACTCATATGAAATTTTAGTCAAATTTGATTGGAAACACGCCAATGAACAAAATCCAGGCAAAATTCTATTCAAATTTGATTGGAAATGCTCCAATGAACCAAACTCAAGTGAAATGTTAGTCAAATTTGATTGGAAACACGTTATTGTGCCAAACTCATGAGAAATTTAGTCAAATTTGATTGGAAATGTGCCAACGATAAACTCATGTGAAATTATAGTCAAATTTGATTAGAAGCGCACCAATGAACAAAATTCAGATGGAATTTTAGTCAAATTTAATTGAACACGCGCCAATGAACCAAATTAAAGTGAATTTTTAGTCAAATTTGATTGGAAACGCACCAACAAACCAAATTCAAGTGAAATTTCTATCAAATTTGATTGAAAACGCTCCAATGAACCAAACTCAAGTAAAATTATAGTCAAATTTGATTGGAAACATGCCGATGAACAACACCCAGGTGAAGTTATATTCAAATTTGATTGGAAACATGCAAATAAACTAAACCCGTGTGAAATTTTAGTCAAATTTGATTGGAGGAGCACTAATGATCAAAATTCAGATGAAATTAGTCAATTTTGATTAAAAATGCGTCATTTAACAAAACTCAAATGAAATTGCAGTCATATTTGATTTGTGGCACGCCAATGAACAAAATTTAGACGAAATTTTAGTCAAATTTGAATGGAAATGTGCCAATGAACCATATGAAGTGAAACTTTAGTCAAATTTTATTGGAAACACACCAATGACCAAAGCTCGGGTGAAATTTTAGTCAAATTTGATTGAAAACGCACCATTTAACAAATCTTAGATGATATTGTAGTCATATTTGTTTTGAAGCGTGACAATAAACAAAATTCTGACGAAAGTCAAAAATGATTGGAAACACGCCAATGAACGAAATCATGGTGAAATTTTAGTCAAATTTGATTAGAAACGCTACTATGAACAATACTCAAGTGAAATTTAGTCAAATTTGATTGGAAACACGCCAATAAACAAATTCCAAGTCAAATTTTAGCCAAATTTGATTGGAAATATGCCAATGAACTAAACTTTTGTGAAATTTTAGTCAAATTTTAATTGGAGCATCAATGATCAAAATCCAAATGAAATAAAGATGAGCGTGAAAGAAGAAGAACCAATCTTAGTGCATTTGATTTAAGATAAGGCAAAATAATCAGAGCTGGGAGACCAGCCAAGAAGCCATGGGCACACATTGATCACAATCCGAGGCTAATAATACTAATGCACCGTATGAATGCATGGTATAAAATTTGGTACATAGATTTTCGTTTTATTTTTCATCTCTAATTTCTTGTTATGTCGTTGAGTTTTCAACCCATTCTTCTAGTGCACCAACACAATTTTTTTGATTTCTTGGTTTGTGAATTGATCTATTTCATTAAAAGCAGCAAAAAAATAAATAGATAAATAAATAAAAGTAAAAATTTTACTAACATGCACAAAATGTAAATGAAAACGCCAAAATGTAAAAAGTTTAATGAAATTTGTCAAAACACACCAAAATATTCCAAATTGCACGACAGGTACTAAAACAAAACAAAATTAAACCAAATCATTTCAATATATAAAATGTGGATAATTTACCAACGGCATAAATATGTACCAAAATAACGAAATATGTGTAACGCCACATAAATTAACCAACCAAAGCCAAAATTCATCATAAAGCACAAGATGTATCAAACGTGTCAAAAGGTAAAAAGTGAATGAAATGTATGAAAGGATACCAAAATCTACCAAAATAGCACAAAATGTGACAAAACGCTCCAAAATGTACCAAACCCTACAACTGTACCCAAGCACACTAAAATAATGCATGAAATATGCCAAAAGGCAAAAAATTGTGCTAAGTTGTGTGCAATGTACCACAACACCCCCGAAAATGTTCCAACATGCACAAAATGTATACAAAATTGTTAGAATGTACCCAAAAATGCTAAATTTGCATGCTTTGCAAAACGTACCAAAACATACTCAGATTTACTAGTACGTGACAAATTGTGCCCAAGTTGAATGAAAAAAGATATCACAAGAACAATGAAAACACCATTAGAAATCCAAGAAAAGATTTCTTCAAATTGGTTTATGTCCTTTTCACAACAAGATCGATTTTTTTAGAAAAAGAATCTTGAATTCGGATTATTCTATTTTCTTGAACTTTTGAGAATTCTTTGAATTGGTAAGAAGGTTTTGGCTTTTTTCTTGAATTTGTTTTAATTTTAATTTTTACCTTTATTTATTTATTTATTTTTTTGCTGCTTTCAATGAAACAGATCAATTCACAAATCAAGAAATCAAAAAAATTGTGTTGGTACACTAGAAGAATGGGTTGAAAACTCAACAACATAACAAGAAATTAGAGATGAAAAATAAAACGAAAATCTATTTACCAAATTTTATACCATGCGTTCATACAGTGCATTAGTATTATTAGCCTCGGATTATGATCAATGCGTGTGCATGGCTTCTTGGCTGGTCTCCCAGCTCTGATTATTTTTGCCTTATCTTAAATGAAATGCACTAAGATTGGTTCTTCTTCTTTCACACTCATCTTGAAGGTTGGTGTCTTGATTGTTGCAATTGAGCTTCCAAATCGGACTAGTTCTTGCATGACTTTCTTGATCTTCTCTACTCTTAACCTAGTTATCGGCCCCTCCAGAACATGTTTTTGCTAGCTTGCCCTCCTTGATACTTATCATTCCCTCCTTTAAAAGGATTCGACCTCGAATCTTCACATACATCAAAGAGAGATACATCAGTAATACTAAAAGTAGCAAACACATTATCCTCACTTGAAAGGTCTAGTTTGTAGGCATTGTGAATCTTTTCAAGGACATGGAATGGTCCAACTTCCCTAGATTGCAGTCTAGACCTTCTTTGAACCAAATGTGTACCCAAACCCAATGTGTATCTAATTCTTCTTTTCAATCTGAAGATGAATCGTTGCATGGATTGATTCACTAATTCAGCCTTTCTTCTTCCCATCAAAACTACCCTTTTTATCAATAGGAAAAGAAAATAAATACAAAAGAGCTAAAGCAATATGCAATTTTAAAGGAATAATTAGTAGAATGCATAGTCCTCTTGTATGCAAATTCTACAAATGGGAAATATATCTCCCAACTTTTTAAATTTTTATTGATTGTAGTACGCAAAAGTTGAGTTAAAGTTCTATTAACCACTCTAGTTTGTCCATCCGTCGATGTACGGCATGTAGTAGAAAATAACAGTTTGGCCCCCCCAACTTACCCCATAAGATTTTCCAAAAGTACCTAAGGAACATAACATCTTTGTTAGACACAATATTCTCAGGTATACCGTGAAGCTCGCTGCGCTCTACAAAGCAAATCAGCTATACTTGAGGCATCACCTACTTTATGATGTGAAATGAAATATGCCATTTTACTAAACTTATCCACTACCACGAATGTAGAATTTCTATCATTTTTATCCTAGGCAGCCCCAAACAAAGTCTATAGACACATCAATTGATGGCTCACTAGGAATGGGTAAGGGTGTCTACAAACCATATGGTAAAAGCTTAGATTTTCCGTTTTACAAGTAATGAATCTACTACAAATGCAATTTACGTTTTTTTCATTGTAGGTTAATAAAAGTTCTCATGCAACATTACTAAAGGTTTCCATAACGCAAAAATGCCTTTATCGTACCCCCCCTACCATGTACTTCACACACTAGCACTTAAATGCATGGAGCAATTAGACACACATAATTTATTTTCCCTAAACAAATAACCATCATGACTATAAAACATATCTTTAACATATTCAAATCCAAGCATTTTGGCACTTAAGTAAGAAGTACATACCTTTAGGATAATGCATCAGAAACTATATTCTCTTTACCTTATTTAGATGTTTCAGTGATTTACGGTCTATGTAAATTACAAACTCCTTTAGCCATAGACGGTGTTACCATATCTCCAAATCTTGAACAAGAGCATAAAGCTTTTTGGCATAGGTAGGATAGTTCAAACCTGCCCTGCTTAGAGCACACTTAAAAAATCTATAGGTCGCTTATCCTGCTTCAAAACGACTTCAATTCCTATTCCCAAGGCATCACATTAAATCTCAAAAGTAATTTTAGAATTAGGTAGTGTTCAAACAGGTGCAGAAGAAAACTTATTCTTGATAACATTACTAAGTGTTGCCCATTCCTTGATGGATTTTACATTTTCTTCATCCACTTCACAATACATTTAGTACTAACAGCAGTTAGCATAACCAAGAAAAGTTACTTTTTCCATGTAAAAGATACGCTTCTTAAAATTAGTTTCTTCTCTCAACAAAGCACATATCTCAAATGTTCAACATGCTTACCTAAACTCCTTGCTATACTAGAATATCATCAAATTGAACTTGTACTAAACATTGTTCACTTATCTCATGAAAGTAGGTAAACATTGTTCACTTACCTATGAAAGTAGGTAAACATTGTTCACTTACCTATGAAAGTAGGTAAACATTGTTCACTTACCTATGAAAGTAGGTAAACATTGTTCACTTACCTATGAAAGTAGGTAAACATTGTTCACTAATCTCATAAAAGTTCCATGTAGAATCTCGAAAATTAAAATGGAATTAGGCTCAAATTTTTTATGTGATAATCTTGCACCACAAGCCTAGCTCATAGACGAGCCTAGTTTAAGGAATGAAAGCTCAATACTATATGCCTTGAATAAATTTAAGTTCAAGGAAGTGAAACAAGCAACCATGCATAATTTATTTAAAAAGAATATTTAAGATAGGATGGAATGCAATGGCCTCCCAATGTTTCTTTCAAGAATTGGGATTAATTTTTCATTTCCTTCAAGTTATTCATATTCTTTCTAATATATATGCAGAATGTATATATGGAGGGATACACTTTGAACAAGAAAAGTTTTCAAAAGTAAAGAAAAGAGAGGTAGATTCTTTTAAGCTTATGGTACTGTCTATGAAACAACATTCACTGTCCAATTTCGTCCATTCCAAAGATTCAAATTAAAGTAGGTAGAGGTAAAAGTGGTTATTCTATTTTCAAGTATGAATTTTCGTTAAAACATGAATGAAATGGTGCATTCGGGTATGATGCTCCGGCTCAACTATAGCTGGAATGATCATTTTCTGGCTCTAAGTGTTATGATAATTCTATAAAAATTGGATTTTGTTGGATGTCCATCTACTTAGGATGATATGAATTTATAGGTCGATTGTTCTAATTTGATAACGAAATGCACCTACGATATTTATTGAATTTTAACTCACGGGTTTATTTATACCTTTCCTACTAGTTGATTTGTCGAACTTGGGGCTTGGATGATGGTAGATGAAGGTACAGCATATTATGGAGAAATCGAGTGAATTAATGTTTTTATTTGAGTATGGAAAAGGAAAAAAATGTTTACGTATTTCAAATAATTAGATTTAGATGAATATCATTTGTGGAACTACTCTAAGAATCTTTTCATGAATTAGCAATGTTTAATAGAAATAAACTTACAAGTTCTTGTTCCTCACAAGAAAAAAAATAGAGATAAAGTTTAACATTGCTGTTTTAAAAAAAATAAAAAATATTCGAGCTTCTGTCCTTGACTTCAAAAATTTATAACTCATTCGTTACTTGGAATTTTTGGACTAGCTACTTGATAAACTTGAAATCATGTCCATCCGAAGTGTGTAGAATTTTATATGTTACTTTTAATAAACTACGCTAGTTTTCGTTCCAAACCAAATCATTGTGGGGTTTTAGAAAATATATCAGTGCCTCATATGTTGCCAATGGAAGACAATTTTTGGATATGTTATATTATAGGATGTTTTCTACTTTACATTAAAATTTTATGAAATTTCAATGTCAATAGCAATGCAAACAAATTTATTTTGGTACTTACCATACATACGAAATAGAAAAAGAAAAAGACGTGCATACATGGTAATTTTATTTAAAATCTTTTTATTTATTTCGTAAACACATACATGCCATTGTCCATGTAATAAAATAGGTAATATGCATTGAAAATATATTGTTTAAAAGGGGAAAAAAACATAATTCTTAAGTAAATTCTTGAATTAAATTTTTATGATTTCCGTTAAAAGTATATTTAATTACTAAGTCTACGAATAAGATACAATCATTCTAGTGATGTTTCGATCCAGTTGGGTCGCAAAGCTGTAGCATGGTATCGGAACACGAGTTTAGACGATTTTGTAGACACATCAATTTTTTTCTAAAAGAAAAAAAAATATATGTATTTTAAGTACAAAGTAGGAAATTTAAAATTAGAAAATGAAATATATTAAGGAACCTCATGGCATCTTGCGGAGTCGACCTCATTGTACAACCCAAGTACGTTTAGTTAAGCAAAGTTAACATTTTTATTATGAAAAATGTTATTATTCTATTTTTTCCCCATTTTATGTACATCCTACATTATCTTTATGTATATTTTGGATCTAAATCAGGTTTTTTTTTCTTTTTTTCCATTAAGTTGTGAAAAAATGAAAAACAACATTGAACATTCAAAACCTATTAGAAGAGAAGATGCTAAACAAACTAGAAATGCAAGGGAATATGAAGAGTGCACAAAAACGCGCAGAATATATGGAAACGTGCATAACTTTAATTTCAATTGTCGAATTTTTGTCCACGAAAAAATCCTTTGTTTAGGTGTCTATTTTAGCTTTATGGTTTTGAGTTAGTTTAAGGACATTTTTGTTTATTTACAGTATTTTAGTTTTATTCAAATTTGTTTTATAGTTTCCAAGTTTATTAGTGCACAAAAACGCGCAGAATATATGGAAACGTGCATAACTTTAATTTCAATTGTCGAATTTTTGTCCATGAAAAAATCCTTTGTTTAGGTGTCTATTTTAGCTCTATGGTTTTGAGTTAGTTTAAGGATATTTTCATTTATTTACAGTATTTTAGTTTTATTCAAATTTGTTTTATAGTTTCCAAGTTTATTTTGATTTGTCTCTAGAATTAGCCCCTGTTTGATCCCCATTACCTAAAAATGAAAATGGGGGGAATAGTATTTTTTTTTAGAAAAGTTAGTGGTTGAAAAAGAAGGAAAAGTTTTCGATTTACATGTAATATTATTTTATGGAAGATTGTGTGGTTGAAAATAGGAGAGAGAAAAATGGAATGTAATGTAATTTAATTTAATGGGGATCAAACAGGGGCTTATAGTTTGATTTTGACTAGGATTTATTTTATGTTTGCATATAAGGCATATTCGTTTCAAAAAGAAGATATTAATATTTGAGGGATTAACCATAAAGTGAGATTTCCTTACAATCTTGTTCTTCATTAACTATCTTGAACTTATTAAGGGTTTCCAATTTTTGTGGCATTCGAACATTCCAGCCATAGTACATTTTGTCACCTTTTAGCACGTGTTGCGGACTAGGTAAATTGTAATGCATCTCAGTACAGTTCACAAACGTTGCTACATTTTTCTTGTTTCCATCATTTTTCTGCATTCTAGTACATTAAGGGAATTTCGTATGTTTTGATATGTTTTGCATAGTTTGTTACAATTCGATGCATTTTGGTACATCTCATTTAGCTTGATTATAATTTTTCATGTCTCGCAACATATGGGCGTAGCCTACATTTCATATAGTACGGTAATTATTAACTCATTTCACCTTACTTCATTTATTTTGGTTTTTCCAATGTATTTTGAGCATGTAGGTACGTTGTTTATGCATTTAGTTCATCTCACGCATATTGGCACATTCTGGCTCATTATAGCACAATTTATGAACTTTACTTAAATTGTCTCGAGCCTCTTGTGCATGACCAATTCTTTGTTCAGCTTGTTCTATGGCTAACATCCTCTCTACTATTTGGGAATATGAAACATCTTGAATTCCTGCCATGCTTACATCTCTATATAGTTTTGGCCCTAGTCCCTCCAGAAATCTTTCAACTTTCAGTGTATCGATATTAACCATGTGGGAAGCAAACCTGGATAGTAATTCAAACTTACGACTCTCCCGCTGTCATACCTCCTTAACTGTATAAATTCATCCATCTTCGTGCTTGAAGTGGGGTTATAACAAAATAGATAAATCTGTCCCATGTCATAGCATTAATATCTTATATGTTGCTAATTGTGTTCCACCAGTGTTCAGCACTATCTCATAGTTCAAAGGATGCATAAACCACTTTTTCTGCCACTAAAACTCTCGTCTACCTAAACATATTCTTTAAAGTTCTCAACCAATCCTCTCCTGCCGTTGATCTAATAATGCATCCTCAAATATTCCGGATTAAATTTTCTAAATCATTCCCCCGTCGTCTCAATATGTTTAACCCTTTGTTCTTCTCCCCTTGATATTTTGTTGTATTAGCTGTTGAATTTGTTTAGATTTGTGCTCAATATCCCTAGAGTAGTAGTAGTTTCATAAGTCTATCAATAACAATATCCCGACTATCATCTTGAATAGATGCCTCTTGTCCTGGAGTTCTAGCTCGACTAATTGGCATCTTTGGTTCTCACCATGGCTGCAAATAAAGATTGGCAAAAATCATTCATAAAGTATGCAAAAAGTAATGCAACAAAATAAAACTCACCAGCTTAGCTGTGCTCTTTTGTACTCCGAGATCATATTGACAATCTACAAAATAATAACCATGCCCTGATACCCCTCTATATCACACTCCATTCATATAAACTATACACTAACCTATTTTGGAATAAAATTTGATGACCCGACCTAGACATACGATCGATCCTATATTTTATTTTTGACATGATAAAATGAAATAAGCATCTTCACAACAAGGTACCTTTATATTCTTGTCTGACACCTATTATGTATAATACGTCCGACCTAGACATACGATCGATCCTATATTTTATTTTTGACATGATAAAATGAAATAAGCATCTTCACAACAAGGTACCTTTATATTCTTGTCTGACACCTATGATGTATAATACGTTACATGGATGCACCATGCCCGGCTACATTTCTTTTTCTGTTTTTAAACATTTTAGATCTTTTAACGGCGACCAATTACTATATAACCAAATTCCAACATATTTACTTTGAGGATTACAAAAGTATTTACCATACCATTTGAGAAGTCATATATATACAGTATAGAATTCTCAAAATATAGTACAACAGATTATATAAGATCAAAACAACAGCCTACAAAACGACCCTATAAGTCGTCATCCATATACATCAAACTTCGGAATCCTGTAAGAGCTTTATAGCCAAGTCTTCTATGAAATCCATGCTCACCTACAATACAAGGACTACATAAGTTAATGCCCAATAAGTAAAAATCATGCATGTTATGAGTATAAGTATTATGTATAACATTCCCAAAAATAAAAAATAATAACAATAATTAATTAATTAAACTATAATTTTTCTGATATATTTTCTCTGATAAATTTATATTCTTTTCGAGTGAATTCAGTGCTTTCTGCCATTCAGTTGTTGAGTGATGACCAAAATCAAGAATATAAATTCATCACCACTACAAATTTTTTTTTCTCGTCCAATTGTAAGTAATTTTTTTTTTTGAAATATAATTATGGCTATATTTGCTATGGTATCATAGTTGTTCCATGTACCATCCCAAAAACTCTAGAATAAGAATTTAGTTATTTTATAAGATTTGCTTTTATATTATAAAAATTAAAAAAATAAAAAAATGGAAAAATGAAACAAAATAGGTTCTAAATTCATAGTTTAATTGGGCCAAATAATTAGATTTTAATGGAGCGAAAATAAGTATATCAATATTGGGCTTATTTTGTAATCCAAATTAAATAATGTAGGTTGGGCTCAAGAAAATATAAGGTCGTATAAGTTAAGACCTAGATAAATTAAATCAAAGAAACGTATTTAATATGTATTTTTTTTTAATGTATCCATCAAGATAATTAAGCAAAAGATTATAATATTTTATTTGCATAATCTCGTTTATCTTTTTTAGTTTGAAGAAATTAATCATAACCAAATTCTATTATTCCATTTGAAAACCCACTGTAACCAAATCGGTTTATGTACACGTGCATTTTATTTATCCTTTTTATTCTATAATCTTTGTCAATTGAATTAAGTTTACATTAATCCAAATAAAACTGTTCCCTTTTATTGTGTCGTGTGGTTTGGTTGGGTTTTTCATAAACCGTGATCTAGTATAATATACGAAGTGAGATCAGAATTTTTTAAATTCAAATAAATCTGTTTTAGAATTATTTTATGTGAGGTTGACTTATCTATAAGTTGAAGATATATCTAATCTAATCAGGTTTCGTTGGTTTATAAAGATAAAGATAATTCTAAGTGATTAACTATCTTAGTTACCCAGTAGAATCCACTAATTAGCCGGTTATGTGTACCTTGTTTATTTTAGAAAATATTATGTAATACAAATCCTAAAGCAAATCAGAGTGTTCCCGATTCCAGCAATCCTCGATTTTTTTTTTTTTGACAATAAAATATTACTTTTGCTAAAATCAGTTAAGAGATTGAAGAATTTTAATTGAGTCATATTCACCCATGGACACATTTGCATGCCTAGAATAACTAACCAATTAGGATTTAGTCAAATCTTGGTCACATAGCATATACCCTCTCTTTCTCTCTCTTACGTGATTTGTTTGAGATAGTACAAATCAAGTAAATCTTTTGGTTGAGATAGAACTTATCTTTTACTCTAACCTGACCCTATATAAAGCTCACGTATTCCAAGCATATACTCACAGAAACTTCAAAAAGCTTTTTACTAAAGAAAATAAATAGTCAATTCAAAGAGAAGAAATCACTAAGATGGGATTTTCACATGTATTTTTCAATTACAACTTTTCAAATCAACGAGGTAGGATAATGTTCAAGTTGAGCCATCCTTTCAATATTATAATTTTTGACATGATTTATTTCATGAAATACTAATTGACCTGCGGGTCCCTATGAAATGAAATGTGAGATCTCCTTCGGGTCTTCTCAAATGTTAGAGTATTCGATTGATGGATTGCTCTTAATGAAATGATGGTATGGAATTTTGTAAATTTATGTTTTAAAAGTTATCATGTTGTTTTGGACGCACGTATCTTATTGAGTATAAATTATCAACTCCTTCAAATTTAATGTTTCAGGTCAGATCGATCGACATGGATGGTAGCTGAGCGGTGCACAGGTTGCCAAGTAAAGAAAATTTTCAAAAAAACATTTAAAAATAATTCTTCTAGGACATTTTGTTTTTCCATTTAACGTTCCTTGTTACATGACGATATGTTTATTTGATTCAGCATTTGAGTATTCAATAATTAAGGTTTTAAGTTTTCGATGTTTATTTCGACTTGATGTATGTTTATGGAATGATATCGGCATCACCTCAAAATTTAAGTCTAAAATATTTGGGGCGTTACATTCTGAGTATATGCCGCCATGTCATTTCTTTAAAACATCATTCTAAAATGTACCATATTCATTCATCAAAGTCAATTTGAAATAATTTCATTTGAAATATTTTCTTTGCATTGGGCTCTTGACCCACTTACTATGCATCGGATGAGCTCTGTACAATTTAATTATCAATAATTAACAATCCAATGGCCAATATGATATCAACACAGTCGAGTCGACCATCCTCTTTTGATAACTAAAAGTACCTCTTCTAACCGCCCCATGATCACCCAATTATCCCATCCGCAATGTCAATAATCATAATATCACAAAGGAACAGTCAAATGGTCCCTTTATGATCATCACTAAAGGCTCATTTCCTATTTACCCACGAGATAGTCCTGTAAATCTCACTATTTCTCAAGTTCAATTACGAATGTCAACGTTATCTATTTGTTGTTTGTAGTACTTTCAAATATACTTTTATTAGGCCTAAGAGATAACTAATGAACATGTAAATTTTGAAACTAAGTTAAAAATGAAAATGAACAGAATTTTAAATTTGCAACAAATGAAGGTCTACAGCTTCAAATTAAGTCCTTTTTATAGCACATTGAATCAGGTAGCTTACTGTGACTGTCTTAGGTTTCCATTACCTATCATGCCACAAATTAGTTTCTAACCTATTAGAAATTATTTCTATATCTATAACCTTATGTGAGAACATTCAAAGTGATACATATATATTCCTTTCAAGGTACAACATAAGATACAATGTTGAGTTAGCTCAAGTTCTTGTAACCAATTCCCCAGTTCACTCATCATTAAATCATCAAAAAACACCCCAGCATGATCTTAATCAATTCCAAAGGTTCAAGAACCCTCGAAAACAATAAATATAAACCTCAAAACAGTGAATTAAGCCCCTGTTTTGCCCTCATTTCTGAAATGAAAATGGGCAAAATAGTTTTTTTTTTAAATGAGTAGTAGAAAAACAAGGAAAAGTTTTCGATTTACGTGAAATAATATTTTATGAAAGATTGTGTGGTTGAAGATAGAAGAGTGAAAAATAGAATGTAATGAAATATAATTTAATGGGGGCCAAACGTTGGCTAATTCAGCTGTCCAGAACTTTCAATTCCAGATTTCTATTTTCTATTTCTCTTTGGCTCTTTTACTTTCTTTTTCTCTTGGAATCAATTGGGGATCAGTTGAAGGAGTTAATATCTTATATAGGGGATAGATATAAAGTCTCTAAGGATCTTGAGTTGTGCATAATACTTAGGAATGAAGAAATTGACTATAAAATGAATGTAACATCAAGAATGAGGTGTCTCCAAGCATGATATGTTCTTCTGGTAAAAATCCTTAACCATTCATTCGACTCCTTTACCCGATTGGGGCCCAAATCTCGACCGACCTCAACTATTTGCACCTCAATATTTATAGTCACATGAACTACTTATCATATTGTGATAATGTCACTTCATGTTTCATGTCCCAAATATGTTAAAGACTTAGGTAGGGTTTAGGGTAACCATGATTGACCGAATTAAAAGCGAGTGACTTTACCGATAATGATTCCAACACTTTCAAGATCACAATTGTTTACCACATCAATATCCAACATCTAGATTAATCTAAATTTCTACCATAGCTCCATGTAAGATTCACCACCTAGGTCTAAGGTCAAAGATGAACACCATATAGAAATCTTAAAACTTAAATGACCCAATGCATCGTTATAAGAGAAAACAATTTCAAACTATCGATGCAATGCAAAGGCAATCTAAATGGCAAGTAATACATGAATCATATTGGCTAAATGTGTAAAGTAAAGTTCTGGGAATTATAGTGAGTGTTCTTATTCGATCATTTTATCTAACCTTGCCTGACATTGTCATTTATTCAACAATTTAGTAAAGACAGATGTACCATTTGAGTGGGATGATATTTGTTGAAATGCTTTCCAAGAGTGTAGAGAATACACTCTATTACTTGAGCTGGACACTAGTAGGCGCTGAAATGAAGTATTCACCTATTGAAAATGTATACCTTGCATTGATCTTCCAGGCCAATTCACTCTGAAAGGATTGGAAAAATGGGCTCTTCTATTGTTCGAGTTCGATATCAAATTCATACAAGAAAATGCAATAAAGGCATGCTTTGGAAGATTTTCTTGCTGACGATCCATTTCTAACAGAATGGAAACTTCTTGATGACCCGGAATTAGAAGTTCTATTTACTGAAGATATACCATCATGGAGGCTATATTTTGACAGGGCAGCCTGAAGTTATGGTGCCAGAGCATTATTCTTGTCACTCCTCATGATCTTGTTATGCCTTAATTTTTTGCCTTAACATAGAAATGTTCAAACAATATTAGGTAGAGATATCCATCAATTGGAAGTCTTTGGAGATTCTAAATTATCAAACAACTTTTAACTGAGTATGAAGTTGTAATTCAGACTCGAAGTCATATCATGAATATGCATCGACGCTTATGGTACGATTTGAAAATAGGGAAGCTGATGCCTAAGCTAATATGGGTGATTCCATTGTTGTTGCCCAGTAATTAGGAAGAGAACAGTGTCGAAGTAATCAAGTGTGAGGGAAGAGAAGTTTGGAGACAATCAATAATCATTTTCCATCAACATCAAAAGTTGCCATACAATCACAATGAAAAATTGAAATTGAGAGGCGTACGTCCCGCTTTGACTTTTATAATGGAATGCTATATCGACGGCCACTTGATTGAGTTTTCCTTCGATGCTTAGGTAATTATGAAGCAATACGTCGTGGAAGAAACTCACTTTAAAAACTGTGGTGCTCATCAGTTTGGACCCAAACTCCACTTTTGATTAAAGAGGATGGGGATAGTATGACCTACTACAGTACAAGATTCCATGAATTGTGCAAAAAAATTGAAATTTGTGAAGTCCATTCAAAATTATCCACCAAGCTCCAGACCGTTACATCTGAAAGTAGCTACTTAATCGATATGAGGCCCCTTGACACAACTAATAATGGCAAACCCTTCTACAATAGCCAAGTAAATAGTTTAAATACAAAGTTTGGATTCAAACAATACAACTCATCTATTTACACATTATTAGCTAACAGATTGGCAGAGGCGTTCAACATAACACTATGCTGTCTACTAAAAAAGATTGAACCTGCATTTGAACCTTAGGCAACAGTTGGTTATTCCACCAACCTTGGTATTCCATGTCAACGTTTTGATGTGTATCCTTCATATAGAGAATATGAAACATAGACCCACTTATCATCCGAGTCAAGGACACCCAAATAAGATACACATGTCACTTGTATCAGGAGCAATATCCAACTTTCTTAGAGAACCGAGAAATTTCTCTCTAAAGCCAAGTTGTCCATGGAATATGTGATTATATGCCTCAAGAATGAAATGGGAGTTTCCTTGGCAATAAGAAACAAATCCAGATCAAATACTCATCATAAATTCGAGGTATCTATAGACCTTGGTTGGTCATCCACTCATACATCTGGATGAGACGATGAGAGAAATGAATTCCAACAAAAGTAATTGATACCTATTATTCTAAGGATAAGGTCCTAACAATGAACAACATTTTTCTCCCATGACTTGAAAACATTCAAAGTGCCAGCATATCTTTCGGATTATAGGGATAGAGTAAACTCTTATCCACATGAGCATAAAATATGTCAAACGAAATAAGTTGCAACCCAAGCATAAAGACAATGTCTAGGAATTTAATATGAAATCGAGTCAAGCTCTGAGTTTGACTAATCGTTCGATGTTCATGTAGGTCCTTTATAAATACAAATTTAAGGATGCCTCCCATTCCACTAGGCACGTTAAAAGTCCCAACTTTCATAAATGTCCACGGATGGAAGAACGAAATGACAAAGCAGCAGGGCTCATAAGTTGTTAATTCTACAACCACATGCCTTCGAATGTCCTTCAATACTCTTTGATGAAGCCTCTTGATGGATTTAAATTCATATCATTTTTATAACTTTGTTTTGTCAATGATTCTAAGCACAACCATTCTCCTGAAACGAAAAATGAATCCAATTCATGACTGATACAATCATATTGATTGCATTGACAATCAATGTGAAACATTAAAGAGGTAAAGACAAGACTTGGGAAGGTGATCCGTCAACTCTAGAAGGCATGGGACAACTTCTTCATAGTAATGACTCATGATTGAAAGTTCACTTATCTCATGGATATCCTAAAGAGAAATGCCAATTTCACCACTGTTGGTCACACTAGTATTGGTTTCTGGACACCAAATCTCATAAAGAGCTCTATAAACAGGGTTTGAATGATGACAATCTTTATAGCAGAGCTGATTGTAGAAGCAAACTCGGGAAGATTTTTCTTGAGCAAGATTTTTTGGACCTCAAGAAGACGACTATCAAAACTTCGAAAGAAAAGAAATCTTTCCACGACTGACCCCATAATATTTCTTTATTGTCAATCCTCTCACAAATTACGCTCCTTGGGATGCACTTCATGATCCGAGAATGATGAGGCTTCTAGAAAGGAAAGATGACTCCTAGAGCGGTTAGACTTGGTAGTTTCTAAATTCTCAGACATTCACTAATGATGGGCATACTCAACTCCGACAAAGGCTCTGTGATGTTATGAGAAGGATCTATTGTTGGCTTATGGGTGCTAAATTTAAGTTCACCTCGTATGCTAGGCTGAGCATGGTACTTTACATCAATATCCTTGAAATAAATGTAACTTTTAACATGATTTTTAAATTCAATGATTTCATGTATATAATACACGAAATCGTAGTAAAAATATTAAAATTAATGAGCAGCTAATCATTTAAATTTGTTTATTGTCTAAAGTTATAAGCCTTCTGAATATGTAAATGATCTCCACACAAAGTGCCTTGGATTGTCAAATGAGCCTGTCATTGGTCTTCAACACATAGTTCCTTGGACGATCAAAGGAATTTGTCCTTGGTCCTCAATACAAAGTGCCTAGAATGGTTGATGAAGATGATCTTTGGTCCCCAACACAAAGTACCTTCGATGGTCAAAAAAGTTGATTCTTGGTTCCCAACACAGAGTATCTTGGGCTGTCGAAGGAGTCGGTCCTTATTTCGCAACAAAAAGTGCCTTGAACATGCCTTGGACGGTCAAATGAGTCAGTCCTTGGTCCCCAACACAACGTATCTTGAACGGTCAAAGGAGTCAGTCATTGGTGTCAAGGACCGCAGTTTTACTTAGTCCCTTGACACTATCGCAGTCGCAGTTTGCCCAACTTGGGCCTCACATTGTAAATATTACTTCAAGTTTGAGTTATAATTTTCTTTTCATTGTAATAGTTATTTCAGTTGTAAAATAGCTCTGATATTAGTAAATATTTAGTATGATTCCTCGTCTTTTAAACATCTACTCCTGTCACTTAGGTTTTTGTTCAAAATGCTATTATAGGGGGTATTAGTTATTTAAAAATCTTTCAAGCTCATGGTGTCCGCCCCCTGCACCAACAATTGTAATTTTCTACTTTCGTCAATTGTAATGTTCAGTTTTCATCAATCAATGTTCAATCTACTTTCAATGTATTCAATTTCTCTATTGTAAGCTTTCTACAAAATTGTAATCAAATTTTCTTTCGTCCCAACGTGATCGAAAATAGACGGAAGGTAGTCTAGCAGAGCAGACTACTGCCGCACGGTGTCCCTTTCTGTGCCAAGAAGAAAGGCACCCCGTGAAAGTTGGTATCAGAGCTGCAGCTCACGACCCTCGATAAGAAAGCTATGGATCCAATTACATCCCACACCACTGAAGTGGAAGAGCCTCAAAAGAAGAGTACTACTAAACAGCACGTGGATGCACTTGGACGGTCTTGATGAAAATGTCGAGATGGCCAAATCCAAGATTTGTGGATTACACATCCAATTGGATGGAAGCCAAAGGGCTTGCGTAGTAATGACTGAAGCTGTTGCAATCATTCCTGATCAGCAGGATGAAATGGAATCGTTGAGAGCTCAATTCCGGGTACTCCAACATGCGATGGGCAATAGGCAAGTTCCCGTACCTGAGTATGCTTCTAGATTCAAAATTCCTGAACCGTGTACCTACGAAGGGGCACATGACGCAAAAGAAGTTGAAAACTTCTTGTTTGACATGGAACAGTACTTTCTCGCAGTTTCGATCGAAGACGAAGCTGGAAAGGTAAACATAGTTACCATGTATCTGGGTGGAGATGCAAAACTATGGTGGTGAACCAAATATACTGACAGTCAAGCCAACAGGGTTCGAATAGATTCTTGGGATCTCCTCAAGGAAGCGATCAAATCGCAGTTTTTCCTGGAAAATGTCGAGTATCGGGCTCGACGGGCACATCGAGACCTGAGACACACAAGCTCTATCGGGGAGTATGTGAAATCCTTTTCCGGACATATGTTGAATATTCGAGATATGTCGAAAAAAGATAAGCTCTTCACCTTTATGGAAGGGTTGAAACCGTGGACACGCATGGAACCTCAAAGACAGAAAGTTACTGATTTGAGCACGGTCATGGGAGCCGTCGAATGCTTGAGCGACGACCAAACGGAATCTAGAAAAAATCGACCTTTGGGGAGTAATCAAGCAATTGGAGGTGGTAACAGACCTTACAGACCCAGCTCGAACCCAAATGGGGGAGAGCGTTACTCTCAGGATAAAGAAGGAGCTTATCAAAACACCCATGGCTTTCACGGAAACTATCATAATAGCCGTCGAGGAAATTTTTAACGACAGCAACAGTAATAACTAGAACAAAGGAAAAGCAATGGAGGGTCGAACTAATGCCACTCCCAAATTTAAGTGCTTTTTATGCGAAGGACCTCATCGGGTGTCGGAATGTCCTCAAAAGCGGATGGTAAAGTTCAAAGCAAGAGGCTCCGCAGGCTAATTGTCATAGTGAGACCGACTCCGAAGAGGATGAGATGTAATTGGGGCATTTTCACATCGGTGCAACACACTATCACATCGGATTGCTGAAAAGGATGATGTCCCATTGAAAGAGGCAAAGATGGAAGAAGCGAAAGTTCGAATTTGTAGGACCAAAGGCTTAATGTACATTGATGTAAAAATTAATAGGAAGCCAATCAGGGCTATGGTGGATACTGGTGTTACCCCCAACTACCTTGCATGTACTGAAGTAGACCGGCTCAGACTTGTTCTAGAAAAGGGTAGTGAAAAAGTCACAGCAATCAACTCCGTTGCTCAACCAATAGCTAGAGTAGCGAAATCAGTGTTGATCAAAGCAGGTCCTTTCAAGGGAAGGACAAATTTATCTGCAGTTCAGATGGATGATTTCAAGCTAATTTTGGGATTGGAATTTCTTCGGGATACTAAGATAGCAATGTTGCCATATTTTGATTCGTTAATGATGATGGGTAATAAGCCGTGTGTCATCTCTACACAGGTTGGGAGGATGGGTGAGAAGAGTATCTTAGCCATGCAATTTAATAAGGGTTTTAAGAGAAATGAACCTTCTTTTTTGTGCACTATTCGATTAGAGGAGATCGAAGAGGCGAATGATCCAATTCCAAAACCCGTTCAAAGGCTTATTCAGAAATTTGAGGACATCATGCCAGACGAATTAACAAAGAAATTACCACCAAGAAGGACAATCGATCATGAGATTGAACTTATTCCATGTGCCAAACCTCCCCTCAGGGCACCATACTGTATGTCTCAGCCTGAGCTTGAAGAGCTTAGGAAGCAATTGGGAGAAATGCTGGAGAGTGGAAGCATTGTGCCTGCTAAGTCGTCATATGGAGCTCCTGTATTGTTTCAGAAAAAGGCTGATGTTTTTCTTAGAATGTGCCGTGACTATCGAACCTTGAACAAGATTACTGTAAAGAATAGCTATCCTATCCCACTGGTTGCGAGTTGCTTCGATCGATTGAGTCGGGCGAAGTATTACACAAAAACTGATCTTAGGCCCAGATACTGGCAAGTTCGGATCAAGGAGAGAGACAAAGCAAAGACTACGATTGTAACCAGATATGGAGCTTTTGAATTTAAAGTGATGCCTTTTGGTTTGACAAACGCTCCAGTAACATTTTGTACTATGATGAATTAGGTACTTCATGGGTTCTTAGATGATTTTGTCGTGGTGTACTTGGACAACATAGTAATCTACAGCGAGACATTGGAGGAACATGTCCAACATGTGAGGTAAGTTTTTAATCATCTACGGGAGAATGAACTCTATGTCAAGCCATCTAAATGCTCATTCGCTCAGACATCTATCAGTTTCTTAGGTCACATCATTGAACAAGATAAAATCTGCATGGATTCGAAGAAGATTACAGCCATCAAAGATTGGCAACCACCAAAAATCGTACATGATATATGTTCATTTCTTGGGTTATGCAATTACTATCGGAGATTTGTGAAAGGCTACTCAGAAATTGCCTGCCACTTACCGAATTGACAAAGAAGAATAAGGATTGTGATTGGTCATCCCAATGCCAAACTGCTTTTGAAAGGTTGAAGAAGTCCATGTGGACGAACCCAATATTAGCCTTACCGGATATGACTAAACCATTTGAAGTTCATACAGATGCTTCAGATTTTGCACTTGGTGGAGTCCTCATGCAAGAAGGACATCTGGTAGCATATGAGAGTCGGAAATTAAACCAAACAGAACAGAACATCGTTAGGCACATGAAAAGGAATTGTAAGTAGTAGTTCATTGTCTCACAGGATGGTGTCACTATTTGCTTAGGTCTCCATTTATTGTGAAGACAGATAACACTGCAGTTAGTCACTTCATGTCCCAACCAAAACTATCAAGCAAGCAGGCTTATTGGCAGAAATTTCTTCCAGAGTTCAACTTGATGTTAGAGTATCGTCTTGGATCTAGTAATCATGTTGCTGATGCTCTTAGTCGACGGGCCGATTTGGCTGTCATTTGCTCCGTAGCTGCTCTTTCAGGGAATGCTGTCTCTACGAACATTAGAGACCAAATTCGGGCACTTATGGAGAAGTGCTACTCAATATTTAGTCGACCTCATCAAGCAGGGTAAAACTCGACAGTTCTGGCTCGATGGGAAACTGGCGAAGACCTTTTCGAGGACGAAGATTTGAGGAAATCACTAATTACAGAATGTCATGACACGATTTGGGCAGGGTATCCCGGAGAGGAACGCACTTGTGCACTACTGCAACGTGCATACTACTGGCCTCAAATGCGGGACGACTTTACAACCTATGTAAAAATCTGTCTTAATTGTCAACAAGATAAGGCAGATCATCAGAAAAAGGCGGGCTCGTTGGAGCCCCTTTCCATCCTAACCCGGCAATTCGAAAGTGTATCGATGGACTACATTATTGGGTTGCCAAAAGTTGAGGATTTTGGCACTATCATCGTCGTGGTGGACCGTCTATCAAAATATGCAACTTTCATTGCTGTGCCTAAGTATGTATCCGCAAAAGAGACAGCTCAACTCTTCTTCAAACATATTGTCAAATACTGGGAATTGTCTAAGGACATCGTTAGTGATCGAGATCCTCGTTTCACTAGCATATTTTGGATTGAATTGTTCAAACTTCTTGTTTCAATTTTAAGCATGAGTTCTAGTTTTCACCCACAATCTGACGGACAGACAGAGCGCTTCAATTCTATGCTAGAAGAATATTTTCGCACTTTATCTCTACTTTGCAGAAAAACTGTGTAAAACTTTTGGACGCAGCTCAGATTTACTTCAATGCCCAAAAGAGCTCTTCCACCAATAAGAGTTCTTTTGAGATTGTTACTGGCTAGGAACCGCTACTCCCTCATACAGTGGATATCGAACGAAGTACCAAGTCCCCTCAAGCAAAGAACTTTTCTCAAGAGTGGAAATGAAATATTGAAATTGGTCGGAGTTATCTTGAGAAAGTTCAAAAATGGTATAAAAAGGTTACAGATCTAAAGCTTCGTTTGATTGAATTCAATGTTGGAGATCTGGTAATGGTTAAGATTCCCGACAGAAATGTTTACAAACCAACAAGAGGGAAGGACTCAAGATTGACGCCAAAATACATTGGACCATTACCCATCGTGAAGAGGATTGGAAGAGTTGCATACAGAGTTGAACTCCCTTCATGATGTAAAATTCACAAGGTCCTTCATATTTGTGTGTTGAAGCCATACTTTGCGGATAAGGGGGATGCATCTAGAAATGAGCCAAAGCGACCTATGTTTGAATTGAAGAAAGTTGCTGAAACTATTCTTGACCATCGAATCACTCAAGCTTGTGGAAAAGATCATCAGGAGTACTTGGTGAAATGGATTGGATGCAGCAGCGAGGAGAATACTTGGGAAAGAAAAAAAGATCTCGGAGCCTTCAAACCATTAATTGAAGCATATCATGCATTGATGGCACCGAGGACGTCACCAAAATAAATGGGGGAGAATGTCAAGAACCCCAGTTTTACTTAGCCCTTGACACTATCGTAGGCGCAGTTTGCCCAACATCGACCGCACATTGTAAATATTACTTTAAGTTTGAGTTGTAATTTTCTTTTCATTGTAATAGCTATTTCAGTTGTAAAATAGCTGTAAACATTTAGTATGATTCTTCGTCTTTTAAACGTATACTCCTATCACTTAGGTTTTTGTTCAGAATGCTATTATAGGGGATATTAGTCATTCAAAAATCTTTCAAGCTCACTGGTGTCCGTCCCGTGCACCAGCAATTGTAATTTTCTACTTTCGTCAATTGTAATGTTCAGTTTTCATCAATCAATGTTCAATTTACTTTCAATGTACTCAATTTCTCTATTGTAAGCTTTCTACAAAATTGTAATCAAATTTTCTTTCCTGCGGAGCAGACTACTGCCATACGGTGTCCCTTTCTGTGCCAAAAAGAAAGTCAACCCGTGAAACTTGGTCTCAACACAAAGTGTCTTAGACGGCTGAACGAATCAATTCTTGGTCATTAACAAAAAGTGCCTTGAACGGTCAAAGGAGACGGTCCTTAGCACCCAAACCAAAGTGCCTTGCATGGTGAAGGTGACTGTTATTGACCCTCAAGCCCAACTTGCCCTAAAACATAAAAAGCCTGTTCAAAATCAGACTGATTATGGATGATATAAAAAAATAAAGAAAAAAATAATTGAATAAACATTCAAGTAAAATAAAATAAAATAAAATAAAATTTTTGTTATCAAATTTAAAGGATAAGGATTTTAATCTTAATCAAATTCGTAGTTTATTCTCAAATTTTCAGAAATCAATTTACTAATTGGAAGTTTGAGTTCAAATCAAATTCTAAACTAAATTAAAAAAAAATCAAAAATCACAATTTATTCCCTCAAGATTTAATTTATTTATTATGAAATAAATTCATAATAAATAAATTAAATCTTGAGGGAACATTTGTAGAAATTAAAAAAAATAAATAACTAAATAAAATAACAAATAATGGATTGGGTCAATTTAAATAATTAGCCCAATTAAATTTACTAAATTAAAATCTATTGAGGCCCAAAAAAATTCAATGAACCATACTATTTACATTTTTAAAATCCATAGTTATTTAATTATTCTTTTTTATTAAAGATAATTGAGTGGTTACCAAATTGGTTGCGAATTTCCCTTATAAATAGGACCGAAAGTCCATAAAATTACACAAGTAAAAGTGCAAAGGAAAAATGACGAAATGTTGAAAAATTCCAAAGCCCGAGAAAGAAAGTAAATCCCCTCAAAGCTAAAGTTGGCGATCATCGAGTTCTTCATATACCCCCCCTCCCCGTTTGGTCTCCATTAATTTTCATTCCATTACATTTCATTTTTCTCTCTCCTATTTTCAACCATACAATCTTCCACAAAATAATATTACACGTAAATCGAAAACTTTTCTTCTTTTTAACCACTCATTATTCAAAAAAATACTATTCCACCCATTTTGATTTCCACAAAATGAAGGCAAAATGAGGGAATAATATCAAATTCAAATTCAAGTCCTGAAACCCATGTGCCGGGCGAAAAGTCAAGTTCTCAACAAATCAAAATTATAACAAATTCTTGAAGTCTAGGATTCAAGGCCACGTGACTTCTTGTCTTCAAACATTCTAATCATTAATCGGAGGATTTTTTCAATTACAAGAAGATTAATATCCACTCTTCCCAAAAATACAATTTGTAACAATTTTTGTATGTTTTTAATCAACAAACTTCATTGTACACCATCAAATCGACAACTCACTACACTTAATTACAAGTGCTTCATCTACCAATGGGTACTCTAGTCCATCAAAGTCTCTAGGATTTCTTCTAGGGCCACTTTCTGTCCTATCTTGCCTCCTAACATCAGGAACACTCCTAGCTCGCCTATCCAATCCATCCTTAAATTCCCAATACCACATTCATTCCCTCAAAGTTTTGCTTCATTGCTATGAAGAATTGATCATTCTCCTCCCTAGACGTAGATATTTCCTTTTTCGACACCCTATATTAGTTATGTTTACTCACGTGTATCACTCAATGTTGCTTTCCCATCTAATTAATCTTGCAAGTGCTTCAAGAAACTAATTTGATCCAAATCAAAAATTCAGCCCTTATGATGTTTAAACAAAGGATTGAAGTCAACTCTAGAAAGATTCAGGAAAAAAAAAGGAATAGAAAATTGAATGGAACCAATAAGAAATTCAAGAAATTGGTTCTTGAATTCGATTCATACCTTTTTTCACAGCAATATTGACTCCAATTGTTTGGAGGTTAGATTGAATACTTCAATGAATTTATGATTCAAGAAATTTTAAGAAAATGGTTCTTGAAATTGAATCAGACACCCTTAGGCTTGGAAATTTGATTTTCTTGTTGTTGAAACTTTTCTTCTGTCCTTTTTTCTTATTGCTGATTTATTTTTATTTTTTATATTTTTGCAGTTTTTCAAAAAATGTTTGCACTAGATATGCGGAAAATCAATGAAGGCAAGAAAATTTGAGAAAAATTGTATTGTTGCACTAAATTTAATGCACAAAACAATTTTTCAATGTTCTTGGTATTTGTGTTGATGTAAAACACTCAAGAAGATGATGAAGACTCAAGAAAATGAAGAAAACTCAACTAATAAGATGAAGACTCAACGAAGAAGATGGAAATTAGAAGAAAAAATGCAGAAAGATCTTTATAACCTTGATTAAAGCCCTCCGATACCAATTGATGTAACCCACATAGCAATATCAACTCCAAAACTCACACAAGATTGAATAATAATACTAAGAAAGATAAAATCCCGATTTTAAGCTTGACCCAATAAATTATCAAATCAAGGAACCAAAGTTATAAAGGAACTTAACCAAGGTATTTCAAAAATTATGAACCTTGCTATTGTTGAATGTCACAAAGATGAAATCCTTCATAAGTTTGAAATTGAGTTCAATGAAGAACAAGAAGAAAGTGAACTTGCTTTGACATCTCTAAAATAAATAGAGTCCTAATCGAAAAATGAAAAAATAAACTGCCTTCAATTGCGTGCATGTTGAGCTGAATCTTTGTAAGTTTGTTTCCCTCAATGGATCTTATCATCGTGCATCTAAATACTTGATATCACTATTCCTAGAGGTTGGAAATCTACCTTGGGTTTTATTTTCCTAGCTACTTCCTCCTTTCCTCTTGGTTGTCGATCTTAACAATTTAAACAACCCAATCACTTCTATTATTATCCCACTTCGGTTTTCAATAAGGATTAGAACTTGATGAATAGGAGCTAGCTACTCTTTTTCCTTTTAATTTGTCTTTCCACCTTCATAACCACATGTAACATATCCTCCAATTTGATTACATTGACTATCTTTCTATTCAAATCATTCAAAAACCTAGCCATTGTGGCTTTTAGATCCTCCTCAACGTTTGCCCTAATCATAGCTATCTCCATGTTTTACGGTAATACTCCACACTCCTCAAACATTGACTAAGGCTTTGATGTCTTCAATAAAGATCTCTTTAATTAATAATTAGATACAAACATTTTCCTCATGATAGCCTTTAACTCACCCCACTTTCTAAAGGCCTCTCATGATTTGTCCACCTATTTGTTACTAGTTGATCCAGCTATATAAATTGCAAAATCAGTAAACTATATAATTGCTAATTTCACCTTTTCTCCTAAGAATACTTATGGCAGTCAAACATCCACTCCAACATCTTTTCCCACTCCAAATGCACCCCCGGGTTGTTTCTACTTTGGAATGAAGGATTTTTCATCTTAATACCTCCCAAGTTCCAATCAACCTTATCTCCACCAAATCTATAGGATCTCCTCTAGGCCCCCTTTCATACTTATCCCCCCATTTCTCATCCTAACCACTTCTGTTCGAATTCATCATCCTCAATCTCACTATCCAATCATTATCATCATCATCAAATTCAACTCTAGGATCACGTCTACCATGCCTCCTAAACATTAGGAACTCCTCTAGGTTGCCCCCTTTGTATGTTTACAATCATCATATGCCTCACGTGTTTGCACTCGTGTTTTACTTAATTTGGCATTTTCCCTCTTATCTTGCCACTCTTGGTTTTTCCTCTCAGTCCTGTCTTTCAAGTTCTCTAACTAATTGATCTCTATAAAAAAAAATTTCCCTTGAGAGTTTCAAATTGCAAGAACAAGTTAATGACTCGACAAATGACACAAGAAAGGAAGGAATGAAGGAATTGAAAGAAAACACAAACAAGAATTTAAAGAAATTGGTTCTTGAAATCAATTTATGCCGTTTTCAAAACAAAATTGATACCAATGGATGATTTAGATATTGAATTGATTTCTTGAAAGAAATTGCGCTTCAATAATTTTCAAGAAAGTGTTTCTTAAAATCGAATAAGCCTTTTTTTTGGTTTGAAATTTTCATTTTCATTTTACAAATTTTTTTTTGCTAGAACTTTCAATTCTTTTCAACACTATACACCTGTTTGACCCCCATTAAATTACATTTCATTACATTCTATTTTTCTCCTAATTTGAACACAATCTTTCATAAAATAATATTACACATAAATAACAAAAAAAACTTTTACTTATTTTCAACCACTCATTTTTCAAAAAAATACTATTCCATCCAAGAAATGGGTCACAACCCAAGAAAGCTAAAATTCTTTTTTGAAGCTTGACCCAATAATTTATTGAATCAAGTAACCAAATTTATGAAAGAATTTGACCCCTTAATTACAAAAATTATGAACCTTGCTACGAATTTGTTGCCACAAAGATGAAATCTTTAATATGTTTGAAATTAAGTTCAATGTCAAGAGAAAGGAACCTCGCTTTTAATTAGGGTTGTTTTACAATGAAAAGAATGAGCCCAATTTGATATAGGAAACTCATAAAACCCTAATTAGAAGGTAAAATATCAAACAAATAGTGTTCTAAACGAAAAAAGAAAAAACTGCCTACAAATTATTATACTGCATGCACTCACCGTGCATTTTCTACTGCACCTGCCGTTCAGTTGATTTGGCTATGTGTTGAACTTTTCAGCTACATATGCCCAACATGAAACTTGATGTTTCGCTCATTGCAATCGAAGACTAGGCCCACGTAGCTTGAACAAGTGATTCCCATTGCTTCCTTGATCTCGCCATTGGTATTTTTTCCAGAATCAACGGATCCTTGCTAGCCTTTGGCCCCTGATTCTCTTTTCAATCTATTCAAGTGCTTGGAATGGTCCACTCCTCTCGATTGCAAATTTGATCTCATTTGGGCTGAAAACTGATCTTTTCTTATATGCATCCAAATCCAATCACGCTTTCATCCTTTATTACCTCAAAAAGCATAATGCTTATTCTTCTCAATTTGACAATGTACCTTCTCATGGATTAATCTTACAAATTCAGCCTTTTTCTTTTCATTTAGACTACCTTTTTCATCAACAGCCAAAGGAATTAAATCCAAATGAGCCAATAGATTATGCAATTTCAAAAGGTGTATATAAGTAGTAGAATACATGACCTATTATATGAAAATTCTATGTATGGCAAGCAATCCTCCCATCTCTTTAAATTCTTATTGACTAGTCTGTAATAGTTGGGTCAATGTCCTATTAGCTACCTCAGTTTGTCCATCTGTTTGTGGGTGGCAAATAGTAAAAAATAATAGTTTGGTTCCCAACTTACCCCACCAAACCTTCCAAAAATGACAAAGGAACTTAACATCTCTATCCAACACAATACTCTTAGGTATCCAATGGATTCGCTCCGTTTCCTTAAAGAATAAGTCACCTATGTTCGTGGCATCATTTGTTCTATGATAAGGAATGAAGTGTGCCATCTTACTAAACCTATATTTTACCACATATAGGGAATCTCTGCACCTTTTGGTTCTAGAATACCAAAATGTTCCATTGAACCCCCACTATTTTCTTAACGTACTAACAATTCAGGCATAGAACAATTTGGAATACATATCCTATTTTCCTTAAACAAATATCCATCACGCTTATGAAATTTATCAATTGCACCTTTTCACATTGTAGAATACATTCCTAGCATATTTGCCAAGCAACTTTGCATTTAACGAAGTAAGAAGTATAAAGATCATTATACATTGATGCTTATATGGAAAAGTCTCAATAAACTCCATTCGCCTCACATGCCTCTTGTTTAATTTACTTTGTCCCTTTAGATGTTTTAGTCACTCATGATCGGTGCAAATTACAAACTCCATAGGCAAAGGTGCTGCCATGTCTCTAAAGCTCAATAATAAGTGCATAAAGCTTTTTGTAATATGTAGGATAATTCAAAACCACTTCACTTAGTTTTCCACTTAAATAAGCTATTGATCTCCTATCCTACAACAAAACAGCTCTAATTCCTATAAGGCATCACATTCAATCTTGAAAGATTTGTTAAAGTTATGTTTCTAGGTGTTGCTACTCTTTTCGATGGCTTCGATTTTCTCATCATCTACTTACACTAACAACATAACCAAGAAAAATAAATTTGTCCATGCAAAATGTATAATTTCTAAAGTTTGCATAAACTTATTCCCACTTCAAGAAAACAATCACACACCTCAAATGAGATTTGCTCCTCTAAGTTCTTATGCACTAGAATGTCATCAAAGTAAATTGCTACGAACTTACCAATAAATGCACGCAAAACATTGTTCATTAACTTCATGAAAGTCCGAGGTACATTAGTAAATTCAAATGGCATAACTAACCACTCATACAATCCATATTCAATCTTAAAAGCAATTACCACTCATTTTCATCCTAACTTGGTGGTATCGATTTTTAAGATCTATTTTACTAAATATACATGATCCATGCAGTTCATCAAACATATCATCTAACCTACGTATGAGATGAGGATACTTTACAATTATATTGTTGATTGCACTGCCATCAATGCAAATTCTCCAAGTCCCGTCCTTTTTTGTTACAAGTAGCACTAGCAAGGCACATTGACTCATGCTTTCTCTCACATGCCCTTTTCTCTTCAATTCCTCCACTTTAAGCTAACAAGTTTGGTATAGCAACTCCAGATGTAAAATCAATTTGTTGCTTAATAATACCTCTTATGGGTAGTAACCCACTAGGCATGTCATCATGGAACAAGTCTCCAAATTCCTACAACAAAGAAATAGCCAAAATCTGGTTAGTTCACAAAATTGATGATTCATTGTAGACCAACAATGTCAAAGGCTGGTTTTCCACTAAAACCCTCTTTATTTCATCACTCTCTTTTGTAAAGAAATTCACTTTTTGGTTTTCTTTTCTCTCAAAAGACTCTCTTTCTTGTGATTCCATTTTTCTCTTTTTATTTTCAGTCACCTCTCTACTTTCTATTTTCTTTGAAGTACCAGTGTCACTCTACTTTTGTATAACTCTCTCTCTCTCCCCATTTTTTTTTTTTCCATTCTCTTCCTGACCTTTCAATTTTAATTGATGATCATAGACATGTTTTCATGCTTAATGGAACAAGAGGAATAGATTTCGCATCTTTTTTTTTTTTTTTTACCTATTTTTGTACCTTTCATGTATCACTTTCCCATCATACTGTCACGGCCTCCCCAACAAAATATGCATATCATGCATAGGAACCACGTCGTACATCACCTCATCACTATACTTCCCAATTGTGAAGCTAACTAAAGCTTGCTTGTTAACCCTATCATCTCCACGTTCATTCAACCACTGCAATCTATAGGTCTAGGATGTTAGAGCATAGTCAAACCTAATTTTTCTACAAGGCTGGTACTAGCAACATTGGTACAACTCCCTCCATCAGTTATCCTTGTTGTTGACATGGCAACTAGTATTAAAATTGTTCTCCCTTTGCTGCTCCATGTAATCCATGTTGATTTATGTAATGAGAGTATGCCTCATAACAAGTGTTTCACATACAACTTGGTACTCTACCCTATCACCATCACTAGAATCTTCCAAATGTACCGAAGTACAAAAAATTTTACCAAAAGAGGGAAATAACGTACCAAGGTGCACAAAATTTACAAAATGGGTTCAAAAGCACCAAAACATACTAACAATTCCAAAATGCACTACAATAAACCTAACTACTGAAAAAAAAAAAGCAAGTGCATCCAATTGTACCAAAATGTGGGAATTGAACAAAAATAAATTACAACAACCAATCAAATACACAAAAATGTGAATATGGAATTAGAACATACCAATGTTTTTCGAAGCTCAGAAACTGTGCCGAACGTGCCAAAGCATACCAAACTAGATGAAAGGTACGAAAGCAAAACAAAGTTAAGCTAAAACGTGCCAATATACCAAACGTATAAATATGCATCAAAATAAAGAAACATACTTATGGGCACTTAAATTAAAAAAAGCCAAAATGTGAATGAAATTGGAAAACGTACCAAAATGTACTAAGTTGAAAGAAATGTACAACAACGCTCAAAACGTGTACCAACAGTAGGAAATGTGCCGTGCAAAAATGTTCCAAATCATGCCCATATTTATCTCCCATTTGGCCCCTTTGTTTTCCTTTCTACTTTTTTGAATAGTATTTCTTGAAGAATGCATGGTTAAAAAAAATGTTTTGGGTTTAAATGTAATATTATTTCATTGGAGACTGTGAGGTTAATAAGAAGAGATAGAAATAAATAATAATTTTAATGGGGCCAAACGGGTGCTTGAGCTGAACAACTTATCAAAATGCAATGAAACGTAACAAAAAAGGACAAAATGCACGGTACAACATAGGGCATGGAATTTAGTTAATAAAATTCAAAAAATGTATACTTTATGAATTTAACAAAATGGTCTAAAACATAACAGAATTCTTGTAGTGAATCAAAACACATTAAATTGTGTAAAATGTACCAATATACACTAAAATGTACCAAAACAAATGCGTAAAAATTTACAAACGTGAACGACATGTAAACGAAAATGCCAAAATTTATGAAATTATGTGAAGTATGCCAAAACGTGTCAACATAAATCAAACAATGCGAAAGGTACCAAAATTATGCCCATATTACAAAACGTGAAAACTTGTAAAAAGGATAAACGAAGTGTACCAAAATGCACCAAATAATAACAAAACTGTGCAGAACGTATCTAAACTCACAAAAACATACCAAACACTAAATGTACAAAAATATATATAAAAAAAAAAGAACTAAAACAATCAGAAATGAGGCAAAGTATGTGAAATGTAACACCAAGATGCTCTAAATTTTGTCAAATCGCATGACACGTGCAAAAAATGCAATGTAATGTACAAACAGAACGTAGAGAAATATACGAATATAAACAAACTATAGGAAATTTACCACAAAACATGCAAAAAAAGTACCAAAACATGCGAAAGTGTGCCATTGAATGAAATGTAACAAAATGTGAGAAATGTACAAGGATGTACAAAATGATGAAAACCTTCAAAAATATCCTCAAGATGGAAGAAATGTACAAAAATGCCATTACATTAACCAAACTATTGATAATGTATATAAACATACTGAATTTATTCCAAATTTACGAAACTTCAAAAAAAAAAAATGTGCTAAAAAGAACCAAATGTGCCCAATTGAACAAAAATGCTATGAGTTTTGAAAGGCAGATCAGTATATCACTTGTCTTAACTTTCAATCGATTGTAATTCAATCTTGGAAAATACCTTAGCCCCTTTTAATTGATCAAACAAATCCTCAATTCTCCAGAGGTGATATCTATTCTTGATGGTCAAACGGTTTAGTTCCCAGTAGTCGATACACATCCTCATACTTCCATCTTTCTTCTTTACGAACAACACTGGTGTGCCCCATTAAGAGACACTTGGTTGAATAAAGCCATTATCTAACAATTATTGTAACTGAATTTTCAACCTCTAAAGTTCCTTTGGAGCCATTCTATATGGAATCTATATTGGTATTGCTCTAGAAATCAAATCTAGTGGAGTATTGGTTAGCTCTTCTAGAAACATATCTATAAATTCTTATACCACTGGTATGTCCTTAGTGTTTATTGCCGCCTTTTTTTTCTCTAAAATGTTAACTAGAAACCCTTCATTTGTTTCTTTTCTCAACATTTTCTTAGTTTGCAAGGCCGATACTAGTTGGAGATGGAGTTTAGCCTTTATACAGAGGAAAGAGAATTGCTCTTCTCCTAGTTTCTGAAAAGACACTTCCTTTACTCTACAATGAATGGTGGCATAATTACATCTCAATCAATCCATGTCCAAAATGACATCAAAGTCTTTCATCTCTGTTAGATACAAATTAGGTTCTAATATTTTTCCCTCAATTTCAAGAATCACCGACTTAATTAACTTATTTGTATTTATGTTATGCCTAAGGGCATGCTAACTTCCAGTGTACTCTCTAACTTGTGCCAAGTAATACTATAATGTGTAGCTACTTAAATCAAGCAATAGATAGGTAGTATTAGATATCAGTAAAATACCTGCTATTAGTCAAACTAAATCAATATGAAATTTTCGTCAAATTTGATTGGAAGCTCACCAGTGAACAAAATCTGCCGATGAACGCGCCAATGAGCTAAACTCAAGTGAAACTTTAGTCAAATTTGATTTAAAACGTGCCAATGAACTTTAACCAGGTGAAATTTTAGTCAAATTTGATTGGAAACCTGCCGATGAACGAAGTGCGGATGATATTTTAGTCAAATTTGATTGAAAACGTGCCAATGCACTAAATCTAAGCGGAATTTTAATATGAACAAAATCAAATCTAAATTTGAGTCAAATTTTATTGGAAATGGGCAAATAAACTAAACCAATGAGAAATTTTAGTTAACTTCGATTGGAAACCCGTCGATGAACAAAACGCAGATGAAATTTTTATCAAATTTGATTGGAAACACGCCAATGAACTAAACCCATATGAAATTTTAGTCAAATTTGATTGGAAAAGCATCAATGATCAAAATCCAAATGAAATTTTACTCAAATTTGATTGGAAACGTCCCATTTAACAAAACTCGGATGAAATTGTAGTCATTTTTTATTTGAAGCATGACTATAAACAAAATTCATACCAAATTTTAATCAAATTTGATTGGAAACACGCTAATTAACCAAAGTCAAGTAAAATTTTAGTCAAATTTGATTGTAAACACGCAAATGAACTAAGCTCAGGTGAAATTTTAGTCAAATTTGATTGGAAACGCGATAATAAAATAAACCAATGTGAAATTTTCGTCAAATTTGATTGGAGCACACCAATGAACAAAATCAAAACGAAGTTTTAGTTAACTTTGATTGGAAACCCGTCGACGAAAAAAATGCAGATGAAATTTTAATCAAATTTGATTGGAAACGCGCCAATGAACGAAACTCAAGTGAAATTTTTGTCAAATTTGATTGGAAACGCGCCAATAAACTAAACCTATTTGAAATTGTACTCAAATTTGATTGAAAACGCGTCATTTAACAAAACTCAGATAAAATTGTAGTCATATTTGATTCGAAGCACGCCAAAGAAAAAAATTAAGATGAAATTTTAATCAAATTTGATTGAAAACACATCAATGAACTATACTCAGGTGAAATATTAGTCAAATTTGATTGGAAACATGTCAATGAACAAAATTTAGGTGAATTTTTTGTTAAATTTGATTGGAAATGCGTCAATGACCTAAACCTATGTGATATTTTAGTCAAATTTTATTGGAGCACTAATGATCAAAATCCAAATGAAATTTTAGTAAAATTTGATTCGAAATGCGCCATTTAAAAAACTCAAATGAAATTGTAGTCACATTTGATTTGAAGTGTGATAATGAACAAAATACAGATGAAATTTTAGTCAAATTTGATTGGAAACACGCTAATGAACAAAAATTTTAGTCAAATTTGATTGAAAACACGTCAATTGACTAAACCAATGTGAAATTATAGTCAAATTTTATTGAAAGCGCACCAATGAACACAATTTTGATTGAAAATGTGCCATTTAACAAAATTTAGATGAAATTGTAGTCATATTTGATTTGAAGAGCGCCAATGAACAAAATCCAGACGAAATTTTAGTCAAATTTGAATAGAAACGCGTCAATAAACCAAACTCAAGTGAAATTTTACTCAAATTCGATTCGACACACGCCAATAAACGAAACTAGGTGAAATTTTAGTAAAATTTGATTTGAAACACTCCTATGAACCAAACTCAAGTGAAATTTTAATCAAATTTGATTGGAAACAACAAAATTTAGGTGAAATTTTAGTCAAATTTGATTAGAAACGTGCCAATGAACTAAACTCACGTGAAATTTTCGTCAAATTTGATTGAAGGAGTACCAATGGTCAAAATCCAGAAGAAATTATAATCAAATTTTATTGAAAATGCGCCATTTAATAAGACACAGATGAAATTGTAGTCATATTTGATTTGAAGCTTGACAATGAACAAAATTCAGACGAAATTTCAGTCAAATTTGATTGGACACGCTCCAATGAATCAAACTCAAGTGAAACTTTAGTCAAATTTGATTGGAAGCACGCTAATCAACAAAACCCAAGTGAAATTTAGTCTAACTTGATTGAAAACACACAAATGAATCAAATTCAAGTGAAATTTTAGTCAAATTTGATTGGAAACATGCCAATGAACAAAACTCAGATGAATTTTTTGTGAAATTTGACTGGAAACCCGCTAATGAACAAAATCAAATCAAAATTTGAGTCAAATTTTATTGAAAATGCGCCAATGAACACCAAGGTGAAATTTTCATCAAATTTGATTGCAAGCACACCAATGAACAAAATTTGTACGAAATTTTAGTCAAATTTGATTGGAAACGCCAATGAACAAAATTCAGGTGAAGGTTTAGTCAAATTGATTGGAAACACACCAATGAACAAATCTCAGGTTAACTTTTAGTCAAATTTAATTGGAAACGCACTAATGAACTAAACCAATGTGAAATTTTCGTCAAATTTGATTGGAAGCACACCAATAAACAAAAATCTAAATGAAATTTTGGTCAAATTTCATTGGAAACGCGCCAATGAGCCAAACTCAAGTGAAATTTTAGTCAAATTTGAATAGAAACACGTCAATAAACCAAACTCAAGTGAAATTTTACTCAAATTATATTAAAAACCCGATGATGAATGAAACGCGGATGATATTTTAGTCAAATTTGATTTAAAACAGGTCGATGAACAAAATCCAAGAGGAATTTTAGTCAAATTTGACAGAAAACTCGATAATAAACAAAATCAAATCTAAATTTGAGTCAAATTTTATTGAAAACGTGCCAATACCTAAACCAATGAGAAATTTTAGTTAATTTTGAATCAGATGAAATTTTTTTCAAATTTGATTGGAAACACTCCAATGAACCAAACTCAGGTGAATTTTTTGTCAAATTTGATTGGAAACGCGCAAATGAACTTACCCCATGTGAAAATTTTGTCAAATTTGATTGGAAGCGCATCAATGAACAAAATTCAGATTAAATTTTACTCAAATTCGATTGAAAACGCACCATTTAACATAACTTAGATGAAATTGTAGTCATACAAAATTTGAGTTAAACTCACCTGCTCAAACTGCCAATCCTAGCTTCTCGTTTTCTATCTCCCTTTGTTTCCTCGCCGTCTCTTTCACTTGGGATACTCGAGGATAAATTTTGGGAGGGGGGTAAATGTCTTATTTAGGTTCGTGCTTGATACTTAAGGAGTCATGCTTAAGGGTTGGGGTCATGCTTAAATACTTAAGGATGAAGCAATTGGTGGTTAAATGACAAGTGTCTCCAAGTACGAGGTGTCTTCATGCCACAAAATTTGACTTTTTCTCATCATATACGGAGTCTTATGTGACCTCGAAAATGTATATCTATCCTAAGAGTTTAGAAAAATGTGATAGAGCCTTAAGTGTTGAAGGAATAGCGTATTAAAATGACAAGTCACACAATGTTAAGTAGGAGGTGTCATCTTCAAGTTGCATTTCGGTTTTTGTACCTATCGTTAAAGGATTTTTATGAAATTTATGGATAAAATACTAAATATATGAAGCCTTAAGAGAACTAAGACATGACTAATGCTTAATGGTGAAGGAATTAACTATTACAAGGACAAATTGACAAGCATGAGGTGTTGGACTGAGCATGAGATATCCCTTGCTCTATCCTTGCAGGTACAAATCAAGTATCCTTAGCTTATTTTAATGTCTTTACAACGATTTCAACTTAATGTTTGTAATCCCCATATAAACCTTATCTTATTCCATTGTGGTCATGTTACTTCATGCCTCATGTCCCAAATGTGTCAATTACATATCTAGTGTTTAAGGTTACCTTGATCAATTGAATGGAAAACTTGTAACTTTGTCTATATTTATTTCAGCCTTTTCAATATTCTCATTGCCTAGCAAGTCCATCTCCAACATCCAGATTAATCTATTTTTCCACCATAGCTCAACATAAAATCTACCCAGGTCGAGGGGCAAAGGACTAACACCAAATCAAGGTCTTCAAACCGCCATGATCGAATGCACCATTTTAAGACAAAGCAATTAGAAATGATGCAATATGCAAATGACATTGTAAATAGCATGAATGCATGAAATATACTGGTCGAAGATGTAACGTAAAGTTCGGGGTGTTACAATTTTCTTGTTCACAATGCATACATTTGTACATATTGGAAAGGATATAAATGATTTGAAGAAAAATGAAATGTAAATTCGAATTGGCCCTTGAAGCTAGTAACCATTCATTGACCATTTAAGAAAATAATTGAAGAAAGGTTGATGTTTCATTTCTTACATTTTATTGAAAGCGTTTCCTGTCTTTGCGATTCACCAATTTAAATTAAAAAAATAGAATTAAAAATTGAGTAGAGTTTAATGTTTCATTTCATGCGTTTTAAATTTCAGGGTAAATATTTTATCATTTATCATTTAATAAAATTGTTACCACCCATATTTATATTCTTGTATGTATATGTATTTATATCCTATTTTACCTTTCATTTGCTTTTAATTTAAAATTTCGTCCCTTAAAATTATGTGTAGGCAAATTTGGTATTAGAAATATGTATTTAAGGAATATCAGATTAGTATAAGATTTTAATTTCTTATGTAGGTAGGCCCTATAAGGCTCATCTATCGTGTTCTGAAAAGGCATAAACCAAATTCTAGGAGTCTTTTCTTGAAATTCTTGGGGTGTTTTCATTTTTCTTTTGATCTTTCCTTCTTGAGTCCTTTCTCGAATCCTATTATCCTTCTTGTTGCTCTAGTTCTTGTGGGTTTGAACATTATGAAGGCTGAAGTCTTGATTGAGTTTAGTTAGCTCTTTAGAACAGGAAAAGCCAATATTGAGTGAAACATTTAGATGTAAACACAAGAGGATTAATATTTTTTTCGTTATTAAGATGTCTAAAAAAGAGGAATCTACATCTAGGAAGGAGAACAACCAATTCTTCATGTTGAAGCCTATGCAACAATAATTTGAGAGGATGAATATTAGTTGGAGAAATTAGGGAGGGGAATATGCACGGGCTACGATGATTGCAAACTTACAAACGGGACCACCCAAAAGAGTTTCTAAAGCTAGGAGGAAAGATAAGTGTGATTCTAGGGCTAAAATTGATGATGAGAATGAAATAAAGAGTGAGAGAATGAGGATGACCAAATCTCGATGCCTGACGTTGGTGGGATGAAGAATAGAGGAGATAGGCATGAAAGGTGGCCTAGAGGCAATCCTAGAGATTTTGGGGGGATCGAGATGGAGATAGAATTGATCATAATTTGTGTAGAAAAGATGAAAATTTCTTCAATCAAAGGTAGAAACGACCTTGAAGTTTATTTGCAATCGGTGAAGAAGTTTAGAGTTGATCTTTGAATGACAATTATTCTGATGAGAACAAGGTGAAACTAGCAGTAATAGAATTTACTGATATGCAATAATATGGTAGGATCGATTGATGACAAATAGAAGAAGAAATCATGAGAGACTATAGAAAAATGGGTTGAATTTCAGGCTTTCATGAGGAGAAGATTTGTATCTAGTCATTACTATAGATGTAACAACTTGGCTTCTATACCCAAACTGCTATATCATACGTACTCTCTATTTTGATGGATAGATCCACTTAAACCTTCACGACTTTCTATTGTATTCCCCAAGATTCGAACTCAAGTTCTCTGCCTAACGAGAAATTTAAGTTGAATCCTGGTACCAACTGGATAACTTGTTCAATCAGAACCAAGATTTAACTTAAATCTTTTATTAGGCCTCTTAGGTTAGAATCCTAGGTGATGCAATAGAAAGCCGTGAAGGATTATGTGTGCAGATATCTACCCACATGAAGTGGACAGTAGGTATGACGATAATGGCTTGGGCATAGATGACTATCATTACAAAAGTTTGGAATCGGCTACTAGTGGTATAATAAAGATAAAATAATTTAGGAAATTTTTTACAATAAATTTTATGATTGAGAAAGTGTTTTGTTTTTAATTATTGTAACTTTGGGGATAATTATGTTTTATAAAATTTCTATTTTTACAATACATATTTAACAGCTCAAAGTATCACGTCGATGCAAAATTACCCAAAGGGGTTATATGTTTCCGTAGACACTTAAAAAAAAGGGAGATTTTATCAGTTATTGTTTGTGTTAAACTTTGAAACCTTGAATTTATGATTACGTTAAAATATTTTTTTTTAAAAAATCAGATTTTTTGTTTCTTAGATGTCTATGCTGCGCCAATTTCCAAGCTTAGATTTCCTTGAATCATGTAGAAAAATGTGACAGTTCATAATTATTTAATATTATGTGAATAAGTATGAATATGCATGAGATCATGTTAGAACTATACTTTATGAAATATGCAACTACATATAATTTTCACTTTATGTGTATTGTTTTTTTTATATTAATTAGATTATTATGCAAAATAGTAATCATAAATTTTCTGATAATAGTGACGTAACAAAATATGGATATAATTTCTGATTATATGAACATATGTTAATTATGAAAAACTCATTACGGATATCGTCAATTTAATGAACATTAATTTTATGAAATTATATAATTCTAGAGTAGTGATTACGATTATGGAACATATCAACCTTGATATTAGTTGACCTTAGAAAAATTCTCTAGATTAGATAATAGAGTTTGATTAGAAAAAATTATGCCTCTAAATATTTCCATTCTTGCCTATTGTTTGAGTTTTCTTCGTCTGTGTATTCATAAAACTAAAAGATTTTGTCAAAAAGACCTAAACTATCTGAGGGGGAGCTTAGGATTTAAGGGGTCCACTTGTGACACATCCCCTCACCTAGAATTCAGTTTGTTGAATGTTTTTCTATTTTGGAAACATCTATTTCAAGAATTCTTTCCAGATTTCTATTTTCTATTTTTCTTTGGCTCTTTTACTTTCTTTTTCTCTTGGAATCAATTTGGGATCAGTTGAAGGAGTTAATATCTTATATAGGGGATAGATATAGTCTCTAAGGATCTTGAGTTGTGCATAATACTTAGGAATGAAGAAATTGACTATAAAATGAATTTAACATCAAGAATGAGGTGTCTCCAAGCATGATATGTTCTTGTGGTAAAAATCCTTAACCGTTCATTCGACTCCTTTACCCGATTGGGGCCCAAATCTCGACCGACCTCAACTATTCGCACCTTAATATTTATAGTCACATGAACTACTTATCATATTGTGATAATGTCACTTCATGTTTCATGTCCCAAATATGTTAAAGACTTAGGTAGGGTTTAGGGTAACCATGATTGACCGAATTAAAAGCGAGTGACTTTACCGATAATGATTCCAATACTTTCAAGATCACAATTGTTTACCACATCAATATCCAAGATCTAGATTAATCTAAATTTCTGCCATAGCTCCATGTAAGATTCACCACCTAGGTCGAAGGTCAAAGATGAACACCATATAGAAATCTTACAACTTAAATGACCCAATGCATCGTTATAAGAGAAAACCATTTCAAACTATCGATGCAATGCAAAGGCAATCTAAATGGCAAGTAATACATGAATCATATTGGCCAAATGTGTAAAGTAAAGTTTTGGGAATTATAGTGAGTGCTCTTATTCAATCATTTTATCTAACCTTGCCCGACGTTGTCATTTATTCAACAATTTAGTAAAGATAGATGTACCATTTGAGTCGGATGATATTTGTTGAAATGCTTTCCAAAGCATTAAACTATATATGTCTCATCTGCTAGTACTTACAGCTCCAGTCCCATGGAAACCACTGACTCTTTTTGTTGTAGCTCAAGAATATCCTTTAAGAACATTTCTTGTCCTAGTCGACGATGAAGGAAAAGAGAATACACTCTATTACTTGAGCTGGACACTGGTAGGCACTGAAATGAATTATTCACCTATTGAAAATGTATACCTTGCATTGATCTTCCAGGCCAATTCACTCTGAAAGGATTCAAAAAATAGGCTCTTCTATTGTCCGAGTTCGATATCAAATTCATACAAGAAAGTGCAATAAAGGCATGCTTTGGAAGATTTTCTTGTTGACGATCCATTTTTAACGGAATGGAAACTTCTTGATGACCCGGAATTAGAAGTTTTATTTACTGAAGATATACCATCATGGAGGCTATATTTTGACAAGGCAGCCTGAAGTTATGGTGTCGGAGCATTATTCTTGTCACTCCTCATGATCTTGTTATGCCTCACTTTTTTGCCTTAACATAGAAATGTTCAAACAATGTTAGGTACAAATATCCATCAATTGGAAGTCTTTGGAGATTCTAAATTATCAAACAACTTTTAGCTGAGTATGAAGTTGTAATTCAGACTTGAAGTCATATCATGAATATGCATCGACGCTTATGGTACGATTTGAAAATAGGGAAGCTGATGCCTAAGCTAATATGGGTGATTCCATTGTTGTTGCCCAGTGATTAGGAAGAGAATAGTGCCGAAGTAATCAAGTGTGAGGAAAGAGAAGTTTGGAGACAACCAATAATCAATTTCCTTCAACATCAAAAGCTGTCGTACAATTCACAATGAAAAATTGAAAGCAAGAGGCGTACGTCCCACTTTGACTTTTATAATGGAATGCTATATCGATGGCCACTTGATTGAGTTTTCCTTCGATGCTTAGGTAATTATGAAGCAACACGTCGTGGAAGAAACTCACTTTAGAATCTGTGGTGCTCATCAGTCTGGACCCAAACTCCACTTTTGATTAAAGAGGATGGGATAGTATGACCTACTATGGTACAAGATTCCATGAATTGTGCAAAAAAATTGAAACTTGTGAAGTCCATTCAAAATTATCCACCAATCTCCAGACCGTTACATCCGAAAGTAGCTACTTAATCGATATGAGGCCCCTTGACACAACTAATAATGGCAAACCCTTCTACAATAGCCAAATAAACCGTTTAAATACAAAGTTTGGATTCAGACAATACAACTAGTCTATTTACACATTATTACAGATTGACAGAGGCGTTCAACATAACAGTATGCTATCTGCTAAAAAAGATTGAACCTGCATTTAAACCTTGGTCAAGATTGGCAACACTTGGTTATTCCACCAACCTTGGTACTCCATGTGAATGTTTTGATGTGTATCCTTCATACAGAGAATATGAAACATAGACCCACTTATCATCCGAGTCAAAGACAACCAAATAAGATACACACGTCACTTGTATCAGGAGCAATATCCAACTTTCTTAGAGAACCAAGAAGTTTCTCTCTAAAGCCAAGTTGTCTCAGGAATATGTGATTATATGCCTCAATAATGAAATGGGAGTTTCCTATGTCCTTCAATACTCTTTGATGAAGCCTCTTGAATGGATTTAAATTCATATCATTTTTATAACTTTGTTTTGTCAATGATTCTAGGCACAACCATTCTCCTGAAACCAAAAATGAGTCCAACTTCTTCATAGTGATGACTCATGATTGAAAGTTCACTTATCTCATGGATATCCTAAAGAGAAATGCCAATTTCACCACTATTGGTCACACTAGTATTGGTTTCTGGACACCAAACCTCATAAAGAGCTCTATAAACAGATTTTGAATGATGACAATCTTTTATAGCAGAGCTGATTGTAGAAGCTAACTCGGGAAGACCACTGTCAAAACTTTGAAAGACAAGAAATCTTTCCACGACTGACCCCATAATATTCTTTATTGTCAATCCCCTCACAAATTATGCTCCTTGGGATGCATTTCATGATCTGAGAATGATGAGGCAGAAGACATAGAAAGGGAAGATGACACCTAGAGCAGTTAGACTTGGTAGCTTCTAAATTCTCGAACATTCACTAATGATGGACTTACTCAACTCCGACAAAGGCTCCGTGATGTTATGAGATGGATCTATTGTTGGCTTATGGGTGCTAAATTTAAGTTCACCTCGTATGCTAGGCTGAGCATGGTACTTTACATCAATATCTTTGAGATAAATGTAACTTTTAACATGATTTTTATATTCAATGATTTCATGGATATTAGAATACACGAAATCGAAATAAAAATATTAAAATTAATGAGCAGCTAATCATTTAAATTTGTTTATTGTCTAAAGTTATAAGCCTTCTGAATATGTAAATGATCTCCACACAAAGCGCCTTGGATTGTCAAAGGAGCCGGTCATTGGTCTTCAACACATAGTTCCGTGGACGATCAAAGGAATCGATCCTTGGTCCTCAATACAAATTGCCTAGAATGGTTGATGAAGTTGATCTTTGGTCCCCCACACAAAGTACCTTCGACGATCGAAAAAGTTGATTCTTGGTTCCCAACACAAAGTATCTTGGGTTGTCGAAGGAGTCGGTCCTTATTTTGCAACAAAAAGTGCCTTGAACATGCCTTGGACAGGCAAATGAGTTAGTCCTTAGTCCCCAACACAACGTGTCTTGAACGGTCAAAGGAGTCAGTCATTGGTGTCAAGGACCGTAGCTTTAATTAGTCCCTTGATACTATCGCAGTCGCAGTTTGCCCAACTTCGGCCGCACATTGTAAATATTACTTCAAGTTTGAGTTATAATTTTCATTTCATTGTAATAGTTATTTCAGTTGTAAAATAGCTCTGATATTATTAAACGTTTAGTATGATTCCTCGTCTTTTAAACATCTACTCCTGTCACTTAAGTTTTTCCTGCCATACAATTCACAATGAAAAATTGAAAGCAAGAGGCATACGTCCCACTTTGACTTTTATAATGGAATGCTATATCGATGGCCACTTGATTGAGTTTTCCTTCGATGCTTAGGTAAATTGTAATTTTCTACTTTCGTCAATTGTAATGTTCAGTTTTCATCAATCAATGTTCAATCTACTTTCAATGTATTCAATTTCTCTATTGTAAACTTTCTACAAAATTGTAATCAAATTTTCTTTCATCTCGACGCTGAATGAGACGATGAGAGAAATAAATTCCAGCAAAAATCATTGATACCATCATTCTACGGATAAGGTCTCAACAATGAACAGCATTTTTCTCCCATGACTTGAAAGCATTCAAAGTGCCAACATATCTTCAGATTATAGAACTAGAATAAACTATTGTCCACATGAGCATAAAATATGTCGAACGAAATAAGTTGCAACCCAAGCATAAAGAAAATGTCCGGGAATTTAATGTGAAATCGAGTCAAGCTCTGAGTTTGACTAATGGTTCGATGTTCATGTAGGTCCTTTATAAATACAAATGTGAGGATGCCTCCCATTCCACAAGGCAATTAAAAAGTCCCAACTCTTATAAGTTGGGAGAGATAAGTTGTTATTTCTAAAACCACATGCCTTCGTAGTTCCTTCAATATTCTTTGATGAAGCCTCTTGAATAGATTTAAATTCATATCATTTTTATAATTTTTGTTTTGTCAACGATTCTAGGCACAACCATTCTCGTAAAACCAAAAATGAATCAAATCTTCATGACTGAGATAATCATATTCAGTCGCATTGGCAATCAATGCAAAACATTAAAGAGGTAAAGCAAGACTTGGGAAGGTGATCTGTCAACTCTAGAAGGCTTGGGACAACTTCTTTATAGTAATGACCCATGATTGAAAGTTCACTTATCTCATGGATATCCTAAAGAGAAATGCCAATTTCACCACTGTTGGTCACACTAGTATTGGTTTCTGGACACCAAACCTCATAAAGAGCTCTATAAACAGAGTTTGAATGATGACAATCTTTATAGCAGAGCTGATTGTAGAAGCTAACTCGGGAAGACCACTGTCAAAACTTTGAAAGACAAGAAATCTTTCCACGACTGACCCCATAATATTCTTTATTGTCAATCCCCTCACAAATTATGCTCCTTGGGATGCATTTCATGATCTGAGAATGATGAGGCAGAAGACATAGAAAGGGAAGATGACTCCTAGAGCGGTTAGACTTGGTAGCTTCTAAATTCTCGAACATTCACTAATGATGGGCATACTCAACTCCAACAAAGGCTCCGTGATGTTATGAGAAGGATCTATTGTTGGCTTATGGGTGCTAAATTTAAGTTCACCTCGTATGCTAGGCTGAGCATGGTACTTTACATCAATATCTTTGAGATAAATGTAACTTTTAACATGATTTTTATATTCAATGATTCATGGATATTAGAATACACGAAATCGAAATAAAAATATTAAAATTAATGAGCAGCTAATCATTTAAATTTGTTTATTGTCTAAAGTTATAAGCCTTCTGAATATGTAAATGATCTCCACACAAAGTGCCTTGGATTGTCAAAGGAGCCGATCATTGGTCTTCAACACATAGTTCCTTGGACGATCAAAGGAATCGATCCTTGGTCATCAATACAAAGTGCCTAGAATGGTTGATGAAGTTGATCTTTGGTCCCCCACACAAAGTACCTTCGACGGTCGAAAAAGTTGATTCTTGGTTCCCAACACAGTATCTTGAGCTGTCGAAGGAGTCGGTCCTTATTTTGCAACAAAAAGTGCCTTGAACATGCCTTGGACAGGCAAATGAGTTAGTCCTTGGTCCCCAACACAACGTGTCTTGAACGGTCAAAGGAGTCAGTCATTGGTGTCAAGGACCGTAGCTTTAATTAGTCCCTTGATACTATCGCAGTCGCAGTTTGCCCAACTTCGGCCGCACATTGTAAATATTACTTCAAGTTTGAGTTATAATTTTCATTTCATTGTAATAGTTATTTCAGTTGTAAAATAGCTCTGACATTATTAAACTTTTAGTTTGATTCCTCGTCTTTTAAACATCTACTCCTGTCACTTAAGTTTTTATTCAGAATGGTATATATGGGGTATTAGTCATTCAAAAATCTTTCAAGCTCACCGGTGTCCGCCCCCTACACCAGTAATTGTAATTTTCTACTTTCGTCAATTGTAATGTTCAGTTTTCATCAATCAATGTTCAATCTACTTTCAATGTATTCAATTTCTCTATTGTAAACTTTCTACAAAATTGTAATCAAATTTTCTTTCATCTCGATGCGATAGAGAAAAGGCGGAAGGTAATTTAGCGAAGCAGATTCCATGAATTGTGCAAAAAAATTGAAACTTGTGAAGTCCATTCAAAATTATCCACCAATCTCCAGACCGTTACATCCGAAAGTAGCTACTTAATCGATATGAGGCCCCTTGACACAACTAATAATGGCAAACCCTTCTACAATAGCCAAATAAACAGTTTAAATACAAAGTTTGGATTCAAACAATACAACTCATCCATTTACAATGCATTAGCAGATTGGCAGAGGCGTTCAACATAACATGATGCTGTCTGCTAAAAAAGATTGAACCTACATTTGAACCTTGGTCAAGATTGGCTACACTTGATTATTCCACCAACCTTGGTACTCTATGTGAACGTTTTGATGTGTATCCTTCATACAGAGAATATGAAACATAGACCCACTTATCATCCGAGTCAAAGACAACCAAATAAGATACACACGTCACTTGTATCAGGAGCAATATCCAACTTTCTTAGAGAACCAAGAAGTTTCTCTCTAAAGCCAAGTTGTCTCAGGAATATGTGATTATATGCCTCAATAATGAAATGGGAGTTTCCTATGTCCTTCAATACTCTTTGATGAAGCCTCTTGAATGGATTTAAATTCATATCATTTTTATAACTTTGTTTTGTCAATGATTCTAGGCACAACCATTCTCCTGAAACCAAAAATGAATCCAATTCATGACTGATGCAATCATATTCAGTCGCATGGGACAACTTCTTCATAGTAATGACTCATGATTGAAAGTTCCTTTATCTCATGGATATCCTAAAGAGAAATGCCAATTTTTTATTGTCAATCCTCTCACAAATTATGCTCCTTGGGATGCATTTCATGATCTGAGAATGATGAGGCAGAAGACATAGAAAGGACTCCTAGAGCGGTTAGACTTGGTAGCTTCTAAATTGTCTTACATTCACTAATGATGGACTTACTCAACTCCGACAAAGGCTCCATGATGTTATGAGATGGATCTATTGTTGGCTTATGGGTGCTAAATTTAAGTTCACCTCGTATGCTAGGCTGAGCATGGTACTTTACATCAATATCTTTGAGATAAATGTAACTTTTAACATGATTTTTATATTCAATGATTTCATGGATATTAGAATACACGAAATCGAAATAAAAATATTAAAATTAATGAGCAGCTAATCATTTAAATTTGTTTATTGTCTAAAGTTATAAGCCTTCTGAATATGTAAATGATCTCCACACAAAGCGCCTTGGATTGTCAAAGGAGCCGGTCATTGGTCTTCAACACATAGTTCCGTGGACGATCAAAGGAATCGATCCTTGGTCCTCAATACAAATTGCCTAGAATGGTTGATGAAGTTGATCTTTGGTCCCCCACACAAAGTACCTTCGACGATCGAAAAAGTTGATTCTTGGTTCCCAACACAAAGTATCTTGGGTTGTCGAAGGAGTCGGTCCTTATTTTGCAACAAAAAGTGCCTTGAACATGCCTTGGACAGGCAAATGAGTTAGTCCTTGGTCCCCAACACAACGTGTCTTGAACGGTCAAAGGAGTCAGTCATTGGTGTCAAGGACCGTAGCTTTAATTAGTCCCTTGATACTATCGCAGTCGCAGTTTGCCCAACTTCGGCCGCACATTGTAAATATTACTTCAAGTTTGAGTTATAATTTTCATTTCATTGTAATAGTTATTTCAGTTGTAAAATAGCTCTGACATTATTAAACTTTTAGTTTGATTCCTCGTCTTTTAAACATCTACTCCTGTCACTTAAGTTTTTATTCAGAATGGTATATATGGGGTATTAGTCATTCAAAAATCTTTCAAGCTCACCGGTGTCCGCCCCCTACACCAGTAATTGTAATTTTCTACTTTCGTCAATTGTAATGTTCAGTTTTCATCAATCAATGTTCAATCTACTTTCAATGTATTCAATTTCTCTATTGTAAACTTTCTACAAAATTGTAATCAAATTTTCTTTCATCTCGATGCGATAGAGAAAAGGCGGAAGGTAATTTAGCGGAGCATACTACTGCCGCACGGTATCCCTTTCTGTGCCAAGAAGAAAGGCACCGCGTGAAATGCGATAGAGAAAAGGCGGAAGGTAATTTAGCGGAGCATACTACTGCCGCACGGTATCCCTTTCTGTGCCAAGAAGAAAGGCACCGCGTGAAAGTTGGTATCAGAGCTGGGCCCACGACCCTCGATAAGAAAGCTATGGATCCAATTACATCCCACACCACTGAAGTGGAAGAGCCTCAAAAGAAGAGTACTACTAAATAGCACGTTGATGCGCTTGATGAGACAACTATTAGGTTGTGCTATGCCTTGGTTATTACAGATTGACAGAGGCGTTCAACATAACAGTATGCTATCTGCTAAAAAAGATTGAACCTGCATTTAAACCTTGGTCAAGATTGGCAACACTTGGTTATTCCACCAACCTTGGTACTCCATGTGAATGTTTTGATGTGTATCCTTCATACAGAGAATATGAAACATAAACCCACTTATCATCCGAGTCAAAGACAACCAAATAAGATACACACGTCACTTGTATCAGGAGCAATATCCAACTTTCTTAGAGAACCAAGAAGTTTCTCTCTAAAGCCAAGTTGTCTCAGGAATATGTGATTATATGCCTCAATAATGAAATGGGAGTTTCCTTGGCAATAAGAAACAAATCCAGATCAAATACTCATCATAAATTCGAGGTATCTACAGACCTTGGTTGGTAATCCACTCATACATCCGGATGAGATGATGAGAGAAATGAATTCCAACAAAAGTAATTGATACCTATTATTCTACAGATAAGGTCCCGACAATGAACAACGTTTTTCTCCCATGACTTGAAAACATTCAAAGTGCCAGCATATCTTTCGGATTAT
>NW_019236935.1:203381-209151 GCF_002742605.1 Olea europaea var. sylvestris
ACCAGCAATTGTAATTTTCTGCTTTCGTCAATTGTAATGTTCAGTTTTCATCAATCAATGTTCAATCTACTTTCAATGTATTCAATTTCTCTATTGTAAGCTTTCTACAAAATTGTAATCAAATTTTCTTTCGTCCTGACGCGATCGAGAAAAGGCTGAAGGTAATTTAGCGGAGCATACTACTGCCGCACGGTGTCCCTTTCTATGCCAAGAAGAAAGGCACCCCGTGAAAGTTGGTATCAGAGTTGGGTTCACGACCCTCGATAAGAAAGCTATGGATCCAATTACATCCCACACCATTGAAGTGGAAGAGCCTCAAAAGAAGAGTACTAATAAATAGCACGTTGATGCGCTTGATGAGACAACTATTAGGTTGTGCTATGCGTTGGACAGTCTTGATGAAAAAGTCGAGATGGCCTAATCCAAGCCCTTTGGCTTCCATCCAATTAAATAGCACGTTGATGTGCTTGATGAGATAACTATTAGGTTGTGCTATGCGTTGGACAGTCTTGATGAAAAAGTCGAGATGGCCTAATCCAAGCCCTTTGGCTTCCATCCAATTAAATAGCACGTTGATGTGCTTGATGAGATAACTATTAGGTTGTGCTATGCGTTGGACAGTCTTGATGAAAAAGTCGAGATAGCCTAATCCAAGCCCGGCTTCCATCCAATTAAATAATAGCACGTTGATGCGCTTGATGAGACAACTATTAGGTTGTGCTATGCCTTGGCTCTTGATGACAAAGTCGAGACGGCCGATTCCAAGATTTGTGGATTACACATCCAATTGGATGGAAGCCAAAGGCTTGCGTAGCAATGACTAAAGCTGCTGCAATCATTCCTAATCAGCAGGATGAAATGGAATTGTTGAGAGCTCAATTGCGGGTACTCCAACATGCGGTGGGCAATGGGCAAATTCCCATACCTGAGTATGCTCCTAGACTCAGAATTCCTGAACCGTGTACGTACGAAGGGGCATGTGATGCAAAAGAAGTCAAAAACTTCTTGTTAGACATGGAATAGTACTTTCTCGCTGCTTCGATCGAAGGCGAAGCTGGAAAGGTAACCATAGCTACCATGTGTCTGGGTGGAGATGCAAAACTATGGTGGTGAACCAAATATGCTGACATTCAGGCCAACAGGGTTCGAATAGATTCTTGGGATCTCCTCAAGGAAGCGATCAGATCGTAATTTTTCCTGGAAAATGTCGAGTATCAGGCTCGACGGGCACTTCGAGACCTGAGAGACACAAGCTCTATCAGGGAGTATGTGAAATTCTTTTCGGGGCATATGCTGAATATTCCAGATATGTCGAAAAAAAGATAAGCTCTTCACCTTTATAGAAGGGTTGAAACCGTGGACACACACGGAACTTCAAAGACAGAAAGTTACTGATTTGAGCACGGCCATGGGAGCCGTCGAATGCTTGAGCGACTACCAAACGGAATCTAGAAAAGATCGACCTTCAGGGAGTAATCAAGCAATTGGAGGTGGTAACAGACCCAACTCGAACCCAAATGGGGGAGACCGTTACTCTCAGAATAAAGAAGGAGCTTATCAAAACACCCTGGCTTTTAGGGAAACTAACATAATAGCCGTCAAGGAAATTTTAACGACAGCAACAATAATAACAGGAACAAAGGAAAAGCAATGGAGGGTCGAACTAATGCCACTCCCAAATTTAAGTGCTTTTTATGCGAAGGACCTCATTGGGTGTCGGAATGTCCTTAAAAGCGGATGGTAAAGTTCAAAGCAAGAGGCCCCGCAGGCTAATTGTCATAGTGAGACCGACTCCGAAGAGGATGAGACGTAATTGGAGCATTTTCACATCGGTGCAACACACTGTCACATCGGGTTGCTGAAAGGATGATGTCCCATTGAAAGAGGCAAAGATGGAAGAAGCGAAGGCTCGAATTTGTAGGGCCAAAGGCTTAATGTACATTGATGTAAAAATCAACAGGAAGCCAATTAGGGCTATGGTGGATACTGGTGCTACCTCCAACAACCTTGCATGTACCGAAGTAGAGCGGCTCGGACTTGTTCTGAAAAAGGGTAGTAGAAAAGTCAAAGCAATCAACTCCGCTGTTCAACCAATAGCTGGAGTAACGAAATCGGTGTTGATCAAAGCAGGTCCTTTCGAGGGAAAGACAAATTTATCTGCAGTTCAGATGGACGATTTCAAGCTAATTCTGGGATTGGAATTTCTTCGGGATACTAAGACGCAGTTTTGCTATATTCCGATTCGTTAATGATGATGGGCAATAAGCCGTATGTCATCCTTACACAGGTTGGGAAGATGGGTGAGAAGAGTATCTCAGCCATGCAATTTAGTAAGGGTTTTAAGAGAAATGAACCTTCTTTTTTGTGCACTCTTCGATTAGAGGAGATCGAAGAGGCGAATGATCCAATTCCAAAACCTGTTCAAAGGCTTATTCAGGAATTTGAGGACATCATGCCAGACAAATTACCAAAGAAATTACCATCAAGAAGGACGATTGATCATGAGATTGAACTTATTCCAGGCACCAAACCTCCCGTCAGGGCACCATACTGTATGTCTCAGCCTGAGCTTGAAGAGCATAGGAAGCAATTGGGAAAAATGTTGGAAAGTGGAATCATTGTGCCTGCGAAGTCACCATATGGAGCTTCTGTATTGTTTCAGAAAAAGGCCGATGGTTCTCTTAGAATGTGCTGTGACTATCGAGCCTTGAACAAGATTACTATAAAGAATAGCTATCATATCCCACTAGTTTTGGATTGCATCGATCGACTGAGTCGGGCGAAGTATTACACAAAAATTGATCTTAGGCCCAGATACTGGCAAGTTCGGATCAAGGAGAGAGACGAAGCAAAGACTAAGATTATAACCAGATATGGAGCCTTTGAATTTAAAGTGATGCCTTTTGGTTTGACCAACGCTCCAGCAAAATTTTGTACAATGATGAATCAGGTACTTTGCGGGTTCTTAGATGATTTTGTTATGGTGTACTTGGACGATATAGTAATCTACAGCGAGACATTGGAGGAACATATCCAGCAAGTGAGGCAAGTTTTTAATCGGCTACGGGATAATGAACTCTATGCCAAGCCATCTAAATGCTCATTTGCTCAGACATCTATCAGCTTCTTAGGTCACATCATTGAATAAGGTAAAATTTGCATGGATTCAAAGAAGGTTACAGCCATCAAAGATTGGCAACCACCAAAAACCGAACATGATATACGTTCATTTCTTGGTTTATGCAATTACTATCGGAGATTTGAGAAAGGCTACTTAAAAATTGCACTGCCACTTATCGAATTGACAAAGAAGGATAAGGATTGGGATTGGTCATCCCAATGCCAAACTGCTATTGAAAGGTTGAAGAAGCTCATGTGGACGAACCCGATTTTAGTCTTACCGGATATGACTAAACCATTTGAAATTCATACAGATGCTTCAGATTTTGCACTTGGTGGAGTTCTCATGCAAGAAGGACATCTGGTAGCATATGAGAGCCAAAAGTTAAACCAAACAGAATGTCATTATTCGGCACATGAAAAGGAATTTTAGCAGTAGTCCATTATCTCAGAGGATGGCGTCACTATTTGCTTGGGTCTCCATTTATTGTGAAGACAGATAACACTGCAGTTAGTCACTTCATGTCCCAATCAAAACTATCGAGCAAGCAGGCTTGTTGGCAGGAATTTCTTTCAGAGTTCAACTTTATGTTAGAGTATCGTCTCAGATCTAGCAATCATGTTGTTGATGCTCTTAGTCGACGGGCCGATTTGACTGTCATTTGCTCCGTAGCTGCTCTTTCTGTAGAACCCCAAATAATTCTAGACACCTTAGTAGCACTAAGACATGAATATTGGATGACTAAAGTATACTTCAGATTTTTAGTCTCATTTGAGACCCATTTTCGACATAGGAAACATTCGATTTGGAAAATGATATCTAAATAAAAGTTGTAGCTCTTTGAGTTAACTTTCTGAAGCACTTTGAATTACCTCAATCGGATACCGAAAGAAGAAGTTATGATAGAAACACTTAAAGTTGTGCAGTGTCAATTGGACTACAACCAATCGATCGAAAATTCTCATTTTTCTCTAGAATTTAAATATTTATTTTCATCAATTATTTTCTCAAAGGGCCACCTACGTTTTTGGCAATAAAAACCCACTAAATTGAAGCATTTAACCTCAAACTCAAATGGCACCCATGTTTTCTCTCTTAAATGAAATTTGACCATTTATTTGCTTTAAGTTATGGGATATTTACCTATAAATAGAGACCTCATTTCACTCATTTTTCTCACACCAAAAGCAAGAGCTTTTACATACTAAAGAAAGAGTTTTCAAGAGAGAAAAAGAGAGGGAGGAAAACTATTTTTCCTAGAAGTTTAAGAAGTGTTTTCAAGCATCAATTCTCAACGGTTTTCAAACATCCAAGGAGTGCATTTCTTTCAACGTCCAAGTTTCATCGAAATTTTCAATCCAAGTTTCCAAAGTTTCAAAAGCATCAATCAAGGTAGGTAGAGGTACAATGTGTTTAATCGTGTTAAGTTATAAGTTTCGATTCATGTTAATGTTTGTATGTCAAATGGTACTCCGGTACGGCATACCCCTCTATGTTGAAGAAATGTTCGTATGTCAAATGGTGCCCTCGGGTACGGCATACCCCTTCATGTCAAATGGTGCCTCCGAGTACGGCATGTATGAAAAGTTATAAAGTAAATGTTTTGAAATGTATAGCTTGATCACGAATGCACCTATGACACCTATTGAGTTTTTCAACTTATGGGTTTAATTTCATCTCTACCGATTGAAGGAATTCTACATCGGGCATAGATGGAGGAGAAGATGGAGAGTGATGCAACGAGCCCATGGAATCCGGTGAATAAGTGATTTGGATTTATTTTTATATGAAATGTTTTTCAATGTTATTTTTTTAAAGTTTTGAATAACGCAGAATGCGAGAACAAGTTATGTTTTCTTCAAATAAATTACATTTGTTTGTTTTGAAAAATGATTCAATGTTTTTGTTTAAAGTATTTGAAGTATTGTTATTTAAATTATTATCCGAAGATGTAAGCTTCCTCTAAAATATATACACTTGTTACTAAACCAACGGTTAAGCTAAGTAAAGTAAGTAGATTCCTGTCCACTAAGGGTCGGTGTTACAGCGTGGTATCAGAGCACGGTTTAGTCGGTTCTGTAGACCAAGTATATTTAAAAAAAACGGTTTAGTCGGTTCTGTAGGAACAAGTATGTTTTTTTTAAAAACAAAAGGAAAATGAAAAGTTTAAGGTATTCTATGGCATCATGCATCCATCGATCAATCTCATCCTATGACCCAGGTATGTTCATGTTTAAAGTTAATGATTATATTTATGTTCTGATGCTTTGATATGATTTAGAGATGTGTTATTTAAAGATATGTAATGGACTTGGGTAAAAGCTAAGGGCTTAAGGGAATTGCATGATATGAAAGTTTAAATATTTGCATGTTTTCTTTAAGCAAAGAAAAAGTATGATATATGTGAAAATGCAACAGATATGGCTCGTAGAACGGCTAGGGCATATAGAGAAGCATTGAACCGTAGAATTGTTATTCATTCCTATGAAAACTATGTAGACCCGACTGCTTAGCGAACATGTGTATGACATCTATGAGAGATGCATGATGGCGGTTAATGCTGGTTTGGAGATCACGCATATTGAGGTCATAAATAAACACTACCTCCCACCTCAATGGGGAGATATGGGAGTCACGGTTAGAGATGAA
>NW_019236936.1:0-2058 GCF_002742605.1 Olea europaea var. sylvestris
GGCGCGGTTTTTGTTTCCGATCAACCTGTCAAACTTGAGCCCATTCCGACACAGTCGCGAAAAATGACGAAAATGACCCCGGCTCGACTTTAGTTCCCGATCAACCTGTCAAATTTTAGCCCATTCCGACACAGTCGCGAAAAATGACGAAATTGCCCCTTGCGCGGTTTTTGTTTCCGTTCAACCTGTCAAATTTTAGCAAATTTCGACACAGTCCAGAAAAATGACGAAATTGCCTCCGGCGCGATTTTTGTTTCCGATCAACCTGTCAAATTTTAGCCCATTCCGACACAGTCGCGAAAAATGACGAAATTGCCCTCGGAGCGATTTTTATTTCCGATAAACTTGTCAAATTTTAGCCCATTCCGACATAGTTCATAAAAATGACGAAATTCACCCGACACGACTTTTGTTCCCGATCAACCAGTCAAATTTGAGCCCATTCCGACAATGTCGCAAAAAATGACGAAATTGACTCCGGCGTGATTTTTGTTTCCGATCAACCTGTCAAATTTTAGCCCATTCCGACACAGTCGCGAAAAATGATGAAATTGCCCCCGGCGCGGTTTTTATTTTCGATAAACCATTCAAATTTTAGCCCATTCCGACATCGTCGCGAAAAATAACGAAATTGCCCCTGGCGCAGTTTTAGTTTCCGATCAACCATTCAAATTATAGCCCATTCCGACACAGTCCAGAAAAATGACTAAATCGGCCCCCAGCACGATTTTTGTTTCCGATCAACCTGTCAAATTTTAGCCCATTCCGACGCAGTCGCGAAAAATGAAGAAAATGCCCCCGGCGCGATTTTTGTTTCCGATCAACCTGTCAAATTTTAACCCATTCCGACACCGTCGCGAAAAATGACGTAATTGACCCCGGCGCGATTTTTGTTTCCGATCAGCTTGTCAAATTTTAACCCATTCAGACACAGTCGGGAAAAATGACGAAATTGGCCCCGGCGCGGTTTTTGTTTCCGGTCAACATTTCAAAATTTAGCCAATTCCGACATAGTTGCGAAAAATGACGAAATTCACCCGGCACGATTTTTGTTCCAGATCAACCTGTCAAATTTGAGCCCATACCGACACAGTCGCGAAAAATGATGAAATTGACCCCGGTGCGACTTTTGTTTCCGATCAACCTGTCAAATTTTAACACATTCCGACACAGTCGCGAAAAATGGCGAAATTGCCCCGGTGCGATTTTTGTTTCCGATCAACCTGTCAAATTTTAGCCCATTCCGACACAGTCGCGAAAAATGACGAAATTGCCCCCTGTGCCGTTTTTGTTTCCGATCAACCTGTCAAATTTTAGCAAATTCCGACACAATTGTGAAAAATGACGAAATTTACCCGACACGATTTTTGTTCCCGATCAACCTGTCAGATTTGAGCCCATTCCGACAAAGTCGCGAAAAATGACGAAATTGACCACGGCGCGATTTTTATTTCCGATCAACCCGTCAAATTTTATCCCATTCCGACACAGCCGCGAAAAGTGACGAAATTGCCCTCGGCGCGATTTTTGTTTCCGATCAACCAGTCAAATTTTAGCCCATTCTGACATCGTTACGAAAAATGACGAAATTGACCCTGGCGTAGTTTTTGTGTCCGAACAACTAGTCAAATTTTAGTCTATTCCGACACAGTCCAGAAAAATGACGAAATTGCCTCTGGCGCGATTTTTATTTCCGGTCAAACTGCCAAATTTTAGCCCATTCCGACATAGTCGAGAAAAATGACGAAATTGCCCCCGGCGCGGTTTTTGTTTGCGATCCACCTATCAAATTTTAGCAAATTCCGGCACAGTTGCGAAACATGACGAAATTCACCCGACACGACTTTTGTTCCCGATCAACCTGTCAAATTTGAGCCCCATTTCGACAAAGTCGCGAAAAATGACGAAATTGACTCCGGCGCGAATTTTGTTTCCGATCAACCTGTCAAATTTTAGCCCATTCCGACATAGTCGTGAAAAATGACGAAATTGGCCCCGGCGCGATTTTTATTTTCGATAAACCAGTCAAATTTTGGCCCATTCCGACATCGTCGCGAA
>NW_019236937.1:0-2058 GCF_002742605.1 Olea europaea var. sylvestris
TCAAAAACAGCATTTCATTGGCTTGATTCAAATCGAATTAGACTTGCAATTCACCAAAGACGAACAAACCCGAATTTATCATGAAATCAAAAACCACTTTTCATTAGCTCGATTCAAATGGAATTAGGCTAGCGATTCGCCAAAAATGAACAACCCCGAATTTATCTTGAAATCGAAAACCACTTTTCATCGACTCGATTCCAATCGAATTAGACTAGCAATTCCCCAAAAATGAACAAACCCAAAGTTATAATGAAATCCATAGCCCCTCTTCATTGGCTCGATTCCAATAGAATTAGACTAGCATTTCGCCAAAAAATAACAAACCTGAAATTAAAATGAAATCAAAAACAACTTTTCATTGGCTGGATTCCAATCGAATTAGAGTAGCAATTTGTCAAGAATTGAAAAAACCCGACGTTATCATGAAATCAAAAACCACTTTTCATTTTCTCGATTCCAATCGAATTAGTCCAGCTATTTGCCAAAAACGAACAAACCAGAAGTTATCATGAAATCAAAAACCACATTTCATTGGCTCAATTCAAATCAAATTAGAATTGCAATTTACCAAAAATGAACAAACCCGAAGCTATCACGAAATCAAGAACCACTTTTCATTGGCTCGATTCCAGTAGAATTAGACTAGCAATTCGCCAAAAACGAACAACCCCGAAGTTATCTAGAAATCGAAAACCACTTTTTATTGGCTTGATTACAATTGAATAACATTGGCATTTCGGCAAAATGAACACACCCGAGGTTATCATGAAATCAAAACTCACTTTTCATTGGCACGATTCCAATCGAATTAGACTAGCAATTCATCAAAATGAACAAACCCCAACTCCTCATGAAATTAAAAGTCTTTTTTCATTAGCCCGATTCCAATCGAATTAGACGAGCAATTCGCTAAAAATGAACAAACTCAAAATTATCGTGAAATAAAAAACTACTTTGAATTGTCTCGATTCCAATTGAATTAGACTAGCAATTCGCCAAAAAGAACAAACCCGAAATTATCATGAAATCAAAAACCACTTTTCGTCGGCTCGAATTCAATCGAATTAGACTAGCAATTTGCCATGAAACGAAAAAACTCGAAGTTATCATGAAATCAAAAACCACTTTTCATTGGCTCGATTCCAATCGAATTAGTCCAGCTATTCGCCAAAAACCAACAAACCCGATGTTATCATGAAATCAAAAACCACAATGCATAGACTCGATTCCAATCGAATTAGACAAGCAATGTGCCAAAAACGAACAAACCCAAAGTTATCTTGAAATCAAAAATGACTTTTCATTGTCTAGATTCCAATCGAATTACACTACCAATTCGCCAGAAATGAATAAACCCGTAGTTATCATGAAATCAAAAGCCACTTTTCATTGGCTCGATTCCAATCAAATTGGACTAGCACTTCGCTAAAAACGAACAACCCCAAAGTTATCAAGAAATCAAAAGCCACCTTCCTTTGGCTCGATTCCAATCGAGCTAGACTAGCAATTCGCCAAAAATGAACAAACCCGAAGTTATCATGAATTCAAAAACCACTTTTCATTGGCTCGATTACAATCGAGTTACTCTAGCTATTCGCCAAAAATGAACAAACCAGAAGTTTTCATGAAATCAAAAACCACTTTTCATTACCTCGATTCCAATCGAATTGGTCTAGCTATTCACCAAAAATAAACAAACCTGAAGTTAGCAAGAAATCAAAAATCACATTTCATTAGCTCGATTCCAAACGAATTCGACTAGCAATTCGGCAAAAACAAACGAACCCGAAGTTATCATGAAATCAAAAACCACTTTTTATCGGGACGATTCCAATCGAATTAGACTAGCCATTTTCCAAGAAATGAAAAAACCTGAAGTTAACATGAAATCAAAAACCATTTTTCATTGCCTCGATTTCAATTGATTTAGTCTAGCTATTCGCCCGAATCGAACAAACCCGAAATTATCATGAAAAGCCACTTTTCATTGGCTCGATTCCAATCGAATTAGACTAGCAATTTGGCAAGAAACGAAAAAACCTGAAGTTATCGTGA
>NW_019236938.1:0-2058 GCF_002742605.1 Olea europaea var. sylvestris
CTATTTAAGAATTTTGCTTGCTTTTTAACTTGTTTTAGAAAGAAAATAAGATCATCATGTTTTGGTTGTAAGAGGACAGGGCAAGTCCGGCTTCACTTGTTCCTAACCTTTTCATCAGTTCCCCTACATTCAGAGGTGTTTAAAACAATTCAAAGACCCTTAAAACTTTCTATGCTATGCAACAGGCTGCTTACATGTAAGACTGATCACTTATTAAAATTCAAATGGGAATAAAAACATGGAATTTGTGAAGCAGCAGCGACATTCATGTCTTCAAACAAAAAATATTACTGAAACCAGTTGATGATAGACTTTTCTTTTAAGCAAGCAGAACCTCAATCTACTCTGAGAAAGAACATGCAAACATGTATACACTGATTGTCATCTGATGGGCTACAGCTAAACTTCTTATTCTCAGTTTATAAAATTTTCTCCATTTCTTTTCCTTTCCAATATTGCTCTCTCTCTCTCTCTCTCTCTCTCTCTCTCTAGAAGCTTGTGTAGTTGACATTGAAAAAAAATAATAATAATTAAAAAAAAGGGGTATTTGTTCACTAATCTTGAAGTTTAGCATACTGGTGAAATTACAATTCATTCAGAGGAAAGACAAGAAAACTAGTTTACCTCTTGGATTTCAGTCATTTTCTAATTTATTATAAGCAAACACACTTATTTTATTAATAAAAAAGAAATAACTTACAGTAGAACTTTCTCTCTCTTTACCCTTCAAGAGCAAGATTTTCTTCTTCCCAATATCAGTGGATCCAGAACCTCCTGTATTAAAGTCAATAGCATCACTTAATAATGAGATATGACTGATAGTAGTGGCAGGAAGAATGAACTGGCAAGACGGAAACGATGTTAGGACTCAACCAAATCACTTAAGGATAACTTGCAGATCAGATGGATTTCAATGGAAGATAACAGCAAAATGGATATGTATTGATGGTATTAACTGAAATGTAACAGACCAAATCCGGGGATATTGGAGAGTACCGGTCTCTCCCCTCTAACTGAAATCCAGTGGAAAGAATAATGCAAACATCCCACCATCCTTCACATTTATTGGAATTCTCTTACTACATATTATTACTCTTTTACCCCTAGCTAATAACTATTTGTCATGGTAGCCCTCTATGTTGGATGTGCCATTCCTTTTCTCCCTTCTAGCATAGGTGAACCAGATTTGAGGTCTATCATACCCCGCAGGCCCGAAATCCACCTTGTCCTCAAGGTGGAAGCTAGGAAACTGCCCCCTGATTGTTTCAAAAGGCTCCCAGGTTGCCTCAAATTCTGGTAGGTTCTTCCACTTGATTAGGACATCAGGTCCTGCTGTTCTGTTTGTAGGATTAGGACGAACTCCTAACACGGTCTCCGGTTCCGTAATGAACTCCCCAGTAGCAGCCAGTTGAGAAGGAAGTGCAGAAACTGGCTGTAAATCACCAATGGCCTTCCGGAGCTGGAATATGTGGAAAACAGGATGAATAGCTGCGGTGACAGGCAGCTTCAGCTTGTACGCTACCTGGCCAACCCTTGATTCCACCTCAAACGGGCCATAATACCACAGGGACAGCTTTTCTGAATGTCGTTTAGCCATAGACTTCTGACAATAATGCCTGAGTTTGAGATAAACCAAATCTCCCACAGCAAACGGAATGTCACGGCGATGCCCTCTGCTGCCTCTTTCATTCTCATTTGTTTGAGCCCTAGAGAGCTGTAATTTTAGTTCCTTCAAGGCTTCATCACGGTCTAATAGCAGTTGCTCAACCGACGAGCTAGCAGTCATTCCTTTTTAAAATGCTAAACTCTGGGAAGGATCAAGGCCATAGACAATCTGAAAAGGGGTCTATTTGGTCGTGGTATGGAAGGATGTACTATACCAAAATTCAGCCCAATGTAAATATCGGCCCCATACTTGTGGTCTACTTGAAGAAAAACACCTTAAATACTTTTCCAAGCATCGATTGGGACCTCCGTTTGACCATCAGTTTGTGGCTGGTAGGTCGTACTGCATTTGAGTGCGGTTCCCTGTGCTTTGAACAAGGCAGGCCAAAAGGT
>NW_019236939.1:0-2058 GCF_002742605.1 Olea europaea var. sylvestris
ACATCGTCGCGAAAAATGACGACATTGCCCCCGGCGCGATTTTTTCTTCCAGTCAACCGGCCGAATTTCAGCCCATTCCGACATCGTCGCGAAAAATGACGAAATTGCCCTCGGCGATGTTTTTGTTTCCAGTCACAAGCAAAATTTTCGCCCATTTCGACACCGTCGCGAAAAATGACGAAATTGCCCCTGGCGCGTTTTTTGTTTCCGATCAATCTGTCAAATTCTAGCCCATTCCGACTCCGTCGTGAAAAATGACTAAATTGCCCTTGGGGCAGTCTTTGTTTCCGATCAACCTGTCAAATTTTAGCCCATTCCGACACAGTCGCGAAAAATGACGAAATTGCCCCTGGCGCGTTTTTTGTTTCCGATCGATCTGTCAAATTCTAGCCCATTCCGACTCCGTCGTGAAAAATGACTAAATTGCCCTTGGGGCAGTCTTTGTTTCCGATCAACCTGTCAAATTTTAGCCCATTCCGACAGCGTCGCGAAAAATGACGAAATTGCCCCCGGCGCGATTTTTGTTTCCGATCAGCCTGTCAAATGTTAGCCCATTCCGACACCTTCGCGAAAAATGACGAAATTGCCCCCGCGCGATTTTTGTTTCCGGTCAACCTGACAAATTTCAGCCCATTCCAACACCATCGCAAAAAATGACGAAATTGCCCCTGGCGCGATTTTTGTTTCCGATCAACCTGTCAAATTTTAGGCCATTCCGACACCGTCGGAAAAAATGACGAAATTGCCCCTGGCGCGATTTTTGTTTCCGATCAACCTGTCAAATTTTAGCCCATTCCGACCCCGTCTAAAAAAATGAAAAAGTCGCCCTGGCGCGATTTTTGTTTCCGATCAACCTATCAAATTTTAGCCCATTCCGACACCGTCCCGAAAATTGACGAAATTGCCCCCGGCGCAATTTTCGTTTCCGATCAACCTGTCAAATTTGAGACCATTCCGACACCATCACGAAAAATGACGAAAATGCCCCGGGCGAGGTTTTTGTTTCCGATCAACCTGTCAAATTTGATCCCATTCCGACACCTTTGCGAAAAATGACGAAATTGCCTCTGGCGCGATTTTTGTTTCCGATCAACCTGTCAAATTTGAGCCCATTCCGACACCATCGGGAAAAATGTTGAGATTACCCCTGGCGCGATTTTTGCTTCCGATCAACCTGTCAAATTTCAGCCCATTCCGACACTATCGCTAAAAATGACGAAATTGCCCCGGGCGCGATTTTCGCTTCCAGTCAACAAGCCAAATTTAAGCCCATTCCGACACCGTCGCGAAAAATGACGAAATTGCCCCTGGCCCGATGTTTGTTTCCGATCAACCTGTCAAATTTGAGTCCATTCCGACACCGTCGCGAAAAATGACGAAATTGCCCCTGGCGCAGTTTTTGTTTCAGATCAACCTGTCGAATTTTTGAGCCCATTCCGACTCCGTCGGGAAAAATGACTAAATTGCCGCTGGGGCGGTTTTTGTTTCCGATCTACCTGTCAAATTTTAGCCCATTTCGACACCGTCACGAAAAATGACGAAATTGCCCCCGGCGCGATTTTTTCTTCCAGTCAACTAGCCGAATTTCAGCCCATTCCGACACCGTCGCGAAAAATGACGAAATAGCCCTCGGCGAAGTTTTTGTTTCCAGTCAACCTGCAAAATTTTTGCCCATTTCGACACCGTCGCGAAAAATGACGAAATTGCCCCCGGCGCGTTTTTTGTTTCCGATCTACCCGTCAAATTCTAGCCCATTCCGACTCTGTCGTGAAAAATGACGAAATTGCCCCTGGGGAAATTTTTGTTTCCGATCAACCTGTCAAATTTTAGCCCATTCCGACACAGTCGCTAAATATGACGAAATTGCCCCGGCGCGATTTTTGTTTCCGATCAACCTGTCAAATTTCAGCCCATTCCGACACCATCGCCAAAAATGACGAAATTGACCCTGGCGAGTTTTTTGTTTCCGATCAACCTGTCAAATTTGAGCCCATTCCGACACCGTCGCGAAAAATGACGAAAATGCCCCTGGTGCGGTTTTTGTTTCCGATCAACCTG
>NW_019236940.1:0-2058 GCF_002742605.1 Olea europaea var. sylvestris
ATCTTTTCCTATGAGTAAGATTGATTATAATTCTAATTATTTTTTTGTACTTATCTGAGTCCAGAAAATAGAAGAAAATTTTCTTAGAAGAAGTTTTAAGGTCAATTACACCCATCCATATTTTTAAAGATCCAACTTAAAAAATTGGATCCAAAGTTTGTTTGTACAAAAATCAGATATTGATTCAAGTTTTTAATTTTAATAATATTCAATTAAATGTTAAATATTATAACACAAATTTCATCCAACCACTCCCCAAACCCTAATCAAGTTCATCTTCTCCTCTTTCTCCCACAATTGTTGGAAGCAACAATTAGAGACCACTGTAGTGGCGAGGCAGGCTGCAATGATGACGTTGTTGGGTCTAATAGCGAGGTATACCACCATAGTGGCGAGGCAAGCTACGGTGATCTATGAAAAATCTAATTTTTTTGGATTTTTACGAAGGTTTGGGAAGGTGGTCACTGCACGAATCAGGCAGTGGCGAAGGCATCGCACGCGGCTTAGATGTTGCAGTTGTGGAGTTTAGATGATGTGTTTGCTCCAATCAGTGCTTTTGGTTTCTCTCCCAACGCAGCTACTTTGATTCATCGGAGAATTGTCGGTGCTGCACCACTCGTCGTCGACGATGATGCCAATGATTTTGCTTTTGATTTTGGATCGCCATGAGATGCTACTGATTTAACTAGAGAATCAATGATTTCCTTTTGATTTTAGATCTATAGTTTGGCTATGGAAGTGATGATGCTAGTGGTGATAGTTAGGTGGAGATGGTGATGGTGGTCACTGGTGGCGATGGTGGGTGATGTAGCGGGTGCCTTGTGTGTGGGTTGGTATGGGAGATGCGATTTGATTGTGGTTGCTGAAGAAGAGAATGAGTGTTGTAGTTATTGGCAGCGACAGTGGCAAAGTGGGATGGACTATATAGTGGTTGCAGTGTTGGTAGCGATGCGATGTTGGGTTGCGGTGGTAGTGTTATAGACGGTGGAACAGGCATTGGTTTGGTTTTTGTATGCTGGAGGGGCAGTGGTGGCGATGGTTTGTTGGTGGAGGTAGTGGTCGATTTTGGTGGTGGTTAGGTGACGTTGCAACTGTTTTGTTTGCGGTTTTCTGAGGTCTGGTGGTGGTAATGGTGATAGTGATGGTGGCAGTCGTGGCGATGGTGATGGGTGGGATGAGATGAGGTTGGATGCTTGTGAGTTGTGACCAATTATTTGGTTGATTATGACCAGTAATTGATTAATTTGTAATATGTGATTTAAAAATTGTAACCGTAACTCACAATTGATTAAGTTGTGATTGAAAAATTAATAATGACCAATTAATCTAATATTTTGAAATGAATAAATGAGTTGTGACCAATTAAAGTTTTGATTTTGTGACCACTGAATAATTCTGACCTATAAAATTTTTGATTTGTGATCGAGAAATAAATTGCGATCAATAATTTGATAAATTGTGACTACTGAAAATTAATTTGTAACCAGTTAATTCATAAATTGTGACCAAATAGCAAAGAATTGTGATTTTAATATATCTAATTAATAAAATATATGTTTAATAAATTAATTCCCTACAATATATAAAAGAGCAAACTTGTGTTACTATTCATATTGCGTCATGCTAATGTTATTTTTTTTGCCAATTATCGTTTTTCTTTTTTTTTCCCCCCTCTGAGACCTGAGTGACATTTTTTCTTCTGACATTCTTCTCTAATTCTCCAAGCTAGTGAAGGCAATTTACCCCGCCCCGGTACCGCCCCAACCCGAATGGGGCAAAACCCTATAGCAGGGTGCGGGGCGAGGCGGGGCGGGGTATAAATGGTCACCCTGAACTCGCCCCGTGAAACTTTATTATTATTATTATTATTATTAAACTGTTAGGGTTCAACTTGCTTCAAATAGAAGGATGTAACCTATTTTCTAGTATCTTCAATTGTACAAATCTTATCAAACTTGACTATATACCATTATGATGCTTTGTCAAATTGATATTATATTGATAAAAACAAATATAAAAAGATATAACATGTTCAACTGAACAAATTTGAAAATCTAT
>NW_019236941.1:0-2057 GCF_002742605.1 Olea europaea var. sylvestris
TTTCATCTCTACAGATTGAAGGAATTCTACCTCGGGCATGGATGGAGGAGAAGATAAAGAGTGATGCAATGAGCCCATGGAAATCCGGTGAATAAGTGATTTGGATTTATTTTTACGAAAGTTTTTCAATGTTATTTCTTTAAAGTTTTGAATAACTCAGAATGCGAGAACAAGTTATATTTTCTTCAAATAAATTACATTTGTTTGTCTTGAAAAATGATTCAGTGTTTTTGTTTAAAGTATTTGAAGTATTGTTATTTAAATTATTATCCGAAGATGTAAGCTTCCGCTAAAACATATACACTTGTTACTAAACCACCGGTTAAGCTAAGTAAAGTAAGTAGCGTTCCGGTCCACTAGGGATTGGGGTGTTGCAGCATGGTATTAGAGCAAGGTTTAGCCGGTTCTGTAGACCAAGTATGTTTTTTTTTTAAAAAACAAAAGGAAAATGAAAAGTTTAAGGTATTCCATGGCATCGTGCATCCATCCATCAATCTCATCCTATGGCCCAGGTATGTTCATGTTTAAAGTTAATGCTTATGTTTATGTTATGATACTTTGATATGGTTTAGAGATGTGTTATTTAAAGATATGTAATGGACTTGGGCAAAAGCTAAGGGCTTAAAGGGAATTGCATGATATGAAAGTTTAAATATTTGCATGTTTTCTTTAAGCAAAGAAAAAGTATGATGTATGTGAAAATGCAATAGGCTCGTAGAACGGCTAGGGCATATAGAGAAGCATTGAACCGTAGAATTGCTATTCATTCCTATGAAAACTATGTAACTGATCCGACCCGACCGCTTAGCGAACATGTGTATGACATCTATGTGAGATGCATGACGACGGTTAATGCTACCATGGAGATCACGCATATTGAGGCCATAAATAACCTCATACACTCCCTCCCACCTCAATGGGGAGATATGGGAGTCACGGTTAGAGATGAAATGTTAGAAGGCAGCCCAAACCTGTTCGAGTTTGAGAGGTATTGCCATGCCCTGATTGATTTAGAGAATGATTCTGAGCCTGAGCCACAAGTTGAGATGGAGATAGAGTCCAGACCTGAGGCGAAAGATTCTTCCGAAGATGAAGCTCCACCAAAGAAGATCCATAGAATTTATACGGATTAGATATAATTGCGCCCTGTTCTAAATGTGGAAGGACACATCGTGGTGAGTGCTTACAAGGGAAAAATGTCTGTTTCCGATGTGGCAAGCCATGACATATCATTAGGGATTGCCCCACACATACTCAGAAGAAGGATGATAACAGCGACCAGAACCAGAAAGGGAAAGCACGAATTTTTGCATTGACTCAATAGGATGCAGAGGAAAACTCTAATGTCATAACAGGTACTCTACTGATAGCCAATACACCTGCTTATGTATTGTTTGATTCAGGAGCTACACACTCCTTTGCTTCAATAACTTTTATGGCTAAATCTAGTATTACCTATGATAAGTCGGAAGGTACATTAGAAGTTAGTATTCCCTTGGGCAACCCTTTGAATATTGATAGAATAGCCAGGTCAGTAAGTATCGAAGTTGAGGGAAAACCAATGGAAGTGAACCTATACATGATAGAAATGAAGGATTTTGATGTAATACTAGGCATGGATTGGTTAGGTTGTAATTACGCCACCATCTGATGTAAGGAAATGGAAGTATCATTTCAGAAACCAGGAGAGGAACCATTTTCGTTCCTTGGAATGAAGACGAAACCCCTTATTCGACTAGTATCGGCTTTACAAGCTGAGAAGATGTTGAGAAAAGAAACATGTCAAGGATATCTAGTAAGTATCTTAGGAGGGAAACAAGAGACGATAAGGGTTGAAGATGTACCAGTAGTACGAGAATTTGTAGATGTGTTTCCAGAAGATCTATCTGGTATTCCACCCGATAGACAAGTGGAATTCACCGTAGACCTAATTCCAGGGATGGCACCAGTATCTAAGGCCCCATACGGAATGGCCCCAAAGGAACTACAAGAATTAAAGAAGCAGTTGCAAGAATTCCTAGATATGGGCTTCATACGACCAAGTGTATCTCCATGGG
>NW_019236942.1:0-2057 GCF_002742605.1 Olea europaea var. sylvestris
TCCCGATCAACCTGTCAAATTTGAGCGCAGTCCGAATCCGTCGCGAAAAATGACGAAATTGCCCCCGACGTGATTTTTGTTTCTGATCAGCCAGTAAAATTTTAACCCATTCCGACACAGTCGCGAAAAATGATTAAATTGCCCTCGGCGAGATTTTTATTTCTGATTAACCTGCAAAATTTAAGCCCACTCCGACACAGTCGAGAAAAATGACGAAATAGCCCCCGGCGCGATTTTTGTTTCCGATCATCCAGTCAGATTTTAGCCCTTTCTGACACAGTAGCGAAAAATGATTGAATTGCCCCCGGCGCGATTTTTTTTTCCGATCAACCTGTCAAATTTTAGCAAATTCCGACACAGTTGCTAAAAATGACGAAATTACCCACGGCGCGATTTTTGTTCCCGATCAACCGGTCAAATTTGAGCCCATTTCGACACAGCCACGAAAAATGACGAAATTACCCCCGGCGCGATTTTTGTTTCCGATCAACCTGTCAAATTTTAGCCCATTCCGACACTCGCCAAAAATGACGAAATTGCCCCTGGCACGGTTTTTGTTTCCGATCAACCAGTCAAATTTAAGCCCATTCCGACACAGCCGAGAAAAATGACGAAATTGCCCCTGGCACGGTTTTTGTTTCCGATCAACCTGTCAAATTTGAGTCCATTCCGACACAGTCGCGAAAAATGACGAAATTGCCCACGGCGCGATTTTTATTTCCGATCAACCTACCAAATTTCGGCCCATTCCGATACAGTCGAGAAAACTGACGAAATTGCTCCCGGCGCGATTTTTGTTTCCGATCAACAAGTCAAATTTTAGCACATTTCGACACCGTCACGAAAAATGACGAAATTGCCCCCGGCACGATTTTTGTTTCGATCAACCGGTCAAATTTTAGCCAATTCCGACACAGTAGCGAAAAATGACGAAATTCACCCGGCGCGGTTTTTGTTCCCGATCAGCTGTAAAATTTTAGCCCATTCCGACACGGTCGCGAAAAATGACGAAATTGCCCCCGGCGCGATTTTTGCTTTCGATCAACCTGTCAAATTTTAGCCCATTTCGACACAGTCTCGAAAAATAATGAAATTGCCCCGGCGCGATTTTTGTTTCCGTTCAACTAGTCAAATTTTAGCCCATTCCGACTTCGTCGCGAAAAATGACGAAATTGTCCCAGGCGCGATTTTTGTTTCCGATCATCTAGTCAAATTTTTGCCCATTCCGACATTGTCGCGAAAAATTACAAAATTGCCCCCGACGCGATTTTTGTTTCCGATCAACCTATCAAATTTTAGCCAATTCCGACACAGTTGCGAGAAATGACGAAATTACCCCCGGCGCGATTTTTGTTCCCGACCAACCTGTCAAATTTTAGCCCATTCCGAGACAATCGCGAAAAATGACGAAATTGCCCCTGGCGCGATTTTTGTTTCCGATCAACCAATCAAATTTTAGCCCATTCCGACACAGTCGAGAAAGATGACGAAATTGCCCCCGGCACGGTTTTTTGTTTCCGATCAACCTGTCAAATTTTAGCCAATTCCGACACAGTCGAGAAAAATGACGAAATTGCCCCCGGCGCGATTTTTGTTTCCGATCAACCTATCAAATTTTAGCAAATTTCGACACAGTTGCGAAAAATGATGAAATTACCCTCGGTGCGATTTTTGTTCCCGATCAACCTGTCAAATTTGAGCCCATTCCGACACGGTCGCGAAAAATGACGAAATTGCCCCCGGCGCGATTTATGCTTCCGCTCAACCTGTCAAATTTTAGCCCATTCCGACACAGTCGAGAAAGATGACGAAATTGCCCCCGGCACGGTTTTTTGTTTCCGATCAACCTGTCAAATTTTAGCCACAGTCGCTAAAATGACGAAATTGCCCCTTGCGCGATTTTTGTTTCCGATCAACCAGTCAAATTTTGGCCCATTTCGACACAGTCGAGAAAAATGACGAAATTGCCCCAGAGCGACTTTTATTTACGATCAACCTGCCAAATTTCACCCCATTCCGACACAGTCGAAAATAGGCCTGGGCAAAAAAACCGTCAA
>NW_019236943.1:0-2057 GCF_002742605.1 Olea europaea var. sylvestris
TGTGAGCAAAGCTTTCAGGAGCTAAAACAACGATTGATCACAGCACCTGTATTAACCATACCTGAAGGTTTAGAAGGGTTTGTCATATATAGTGATGTATCCAAGTAAGGTTTGGGATGTGTACTGATGCAGCATGGAAAAGTAATTGCCTATGCTTCAAGGAAATTGATGCAACATGAGCAGAACTACCCGACGCATGATCTAGAACTTGCGGCAGTGGTTCATGCATTAAATATATGGCGCCATTACTTATATGGAAGGAAGTGCAATATTTATACGAATCATAAGAGTCTCAAATATTTCTTAACACAGAAGGAATTGAATATGAGACAGAGACGATGGTTGGAACTTGTGAAAGATTATGATTGTACCATTCATTATCATCCAGGTAAGGCTAATGTTGTTACTGATGCTCTAAGCAGAAAGTCGATGGGACAGCTGGCATCATTACCTACTATTTCGATGGAGTTGATCAAAGACTTGGAAAAGTTGCAAATTGAAGTGATTACCACACTAGAACAAGTCACTTTGGTGGTTCGACCTACTCTTAGAGATCAGATCATAGAAGCACAGGATAAAGACCCATTCTTGTAGAAGATCAAGATCGAGATTGGTACTGATAAGAGAAATGATTTTGCAATAGCTTCGGATCAGGCACTAATGTTTAAAGGAAGAATTTGTGTACCAAATGATGAAATTTTGAGGAAGGAGATATTGGAGGAGGCTCATTCCACCCCGTACGCCGCACATCCTGGTGGTACAAAAATGTATCAAGACCTTCGAAATACATTTTGGTGGAGGAATATGAAAAGAAGTATATGTTCATTTGTGGCAAAATGCATAGTATGACAACAAGTTAAAGCAGAACATCAAAGAACGGTAGGGTTATTAAATCCATTAGACATACATGAATGGAAGTGGGAGAATATCGCAATGGACTTTGTGGTAGGATTTCCAAGGTCAGTAAGAGGACAGAATGCTATATGGGTAATAGTGGATCGTCTAACAAAGTCCACTCATTTTCTTCCAGTAAAAATGATATTCAGTTTAGATCAGCTGGCACAATTGTACATTAGAGAGATTGTAAGATTGCATGGTGTCCCCATGTCCATTGTATCTAATAGAGATCCGAGATTTAAGTCAAAGTTTTGAAAGAGCTTACAAGGAGCTATGAGAATGAAATTGAATTTCAGTACAACATATCACCCTCAATTTGATGGTCAGTCTGAAAGGACCATTCAAACTTTGGAAGATATGCGAAGGGCTTGTGTTCTGGATCTAGGAGGCAGTTGGGAATCGTATATACCTCTGGTATAATTTGCATATAATGACAGTTTCCAAGAAACTATTGGAATGGCTCCGTATGAAGCTCTCTATGGTAGAAAATGCAGATCACCTATTCATTGAGACGAAGTTGGAGAAAAGAGAGTTTTGGGACCAGAGATCATTGAAAGAACAGTTGAAGCCATTGATAAGATCCGTACTAGGATAAAGGCCACGCAAGATAGACAAAAGAGCTATACAAATACCAGGAGAAAAGACTTGGAATTTAAAGTTGGAGAGAAAGTCTTTCTAAAGGTGGCACCGGCAAGAAAGGCAAACTACGACCTCATTATATCGGACCTTTTGAAATACTTGACAGGGTTGGAAATGTGGCTTATCGATTGGCGTTGCCACCTGAACTATCAATAGCTCACATTGTGTTTCATGTATCGATGATCAGAAAGTATATGCATAATCCTGATCATGTGGTCAACTACTAATCCTTGGAAGTACAAAAAGACTTATCTTATGAGAAATTACCGATCAAGATACTGGATCGAAAGATACATAAATTACGGAACAAGGAGATTCAACTGGTCAAGATGCAATGGAATAATCATGGAGTAGAAGAAGCTACTTGGGAAAGAGAAGAAGAAGTTAAAGACAAATACCCAACACTCTCTCTTCAACCATAAGGTAAATTTCGAGGATGAAATTTTATTTAAGGTGTAAGGGTTGTAGTAGCCGAGAAAAATAAAATGGAATTATGCTATTATTTTGTGATGATCTAGCAC
>NW_019236944.1:0-2057 GCF_002742605.1 Olea europaea var. sylvestris
TTTCTGTTTAATCCGCCAAATATTAGCCCATTCCGACACCGTTGCGAAAAATGACGAGTCGGTCAAATTTTAGCGAATTCCGATACCGTCGCGAAAAATGACGAAATTACCCCTGGCGCGATTTTTGTTTCCGATCAATCTGTTAAATTTTAGCCCATTCCGACATCGTCGCGAAAAATGACGCGATTGCGCCCGATGCGATTTTTGATTTCGATCAATCAGCCAAATTTTAGCCCATTCCGACACCGTCGCGAAAAATGACGAAATTGCCCCCGGCGCGATTTTTGTTTCCGATCAATCTGTCAAATTTCAGCCCATTCCGACACCGACACGAAAAATGACGAAATTGCCCCCGACGCGATTTTTCTTTCCGATCAATCTGTCAAATTTTAGCCCATTCCGACACCGTCGCGAAAAATGACGAAATTGCCCCCGGCATGATTTTTGTTTCCGATCAACCTGTCAAATTTTAGCCCATTCCGACACCGTCGCGAAAAATGACGGAATTGCCCCCGACGCGATTTTTCTTTCCGATCAATCTGTCAAATTTTAGTTCATTTTGACACCGTCGCGAAAAATGACGAAATTGCCCCCCAACGCGATTTTTGTTCCTGATCAATCTGTCAAATTTTAGCCCATTCCAAGAACGTCACGAAAAATGACGAAATTGTCCCCGGCGAGATTTTGGTTTCCGATCAATCTGTCAAATTTTAGCCCATTCCGACACCGTCGTGAAAAATGACGAAATTGCCCCCGACGCGATTTTTATTTCCGATCAGCCAGTCAAATATTAGCCCATTCCGACACCGTCGCGAAAAATGATGCGATTGCGCCCGACACGATTTTTGTTTCTGATCAATCAGCCAAATTTTAGCCCATTCCGACACCGTCGCGAAAAATGACGAAATTGCCCCCGACGCGATTTTTGTTTCCGATCAATCTGTCAAATTTCAGCCCATTCCGACACCGTCGTGAATAATGACGAAATTGCCCCCGACGCGATTTTTCTTTCCAATCAATCTGTCAAATTTTAGCCCATTCCGACACCGTCGCGAAAAATGACGAAATTGACCCCCGGCGCGATTTTTGTTTCCGATCAATCTGTCAAATTTTAGAACATTCCCACACCGTCGCGAAAAATGTCAAAATTGCCCCTGGTGCGATTTTTGTTTCCGATCAATATGTCAAATTTATCCCATTCCGACACCGTCACGAAAAATGACGAAATTTCCCTCGGCGAGATTTTTGTTTCCGATCAATCTATCAAATTCTAGCCCATTCCGACACCTTCGCGAAAAATGACGAAATGGTGCCCCGCTCGATTTTTGTTTCCGATCAATCTGTCAAATTTTAGCCCATTCCGACACCGTCGCGAAAAATGACGAAATTGCCACCGGCGCGATTTTTGTTTCCGATCAATCTATCAAATTTTAGCCCATTCCAACACTGGAGCGAAAAATGACGAAATTACCCCCGACACGATTTTTCTTTCCGATCAATCTGTCAGATTTTAGCTCATTTTGAAACCGTCGCGAAAAATGACGAAATTGCCCCCGGCGCGATTTTTCGTTCCGATCAACCTGTCAAATTTTAGTCCATTCCGACACCATAGCGAAAAATGACGAAATTGCCCCAGACGCGATTTTTGTTTCCGATCAATCTGTCAAATTTTAGCCCATTCCGACACCGGAGCGAAAAATGACGAAATTGTCCACGGCGCGATTTTTGTTTCCGATCAATCTGTTAAATTTTAGCCCATTTCGACACCATCGCGAAAAATGACGCGATTGCGCCCGACGCGATTTTTGTTTCCGATCAATCAGCCAAATTTTATCCCATTCCGACACCGTCGCGAAAAATGATGAAATTGCCCCCGGCGCGATTTTTGTTTCCGATCAATCAGCCAAATTTCAGCCCATTCCGACACCGTCGCAAAAAATGACGAAATTGACCTCGGCGCGGTTTTTGCTTCCGCTCAACCTGCCAAATTTCAGCCCATTCCGACACCGTAGCGAAAAATGACAAAATTGCCTACGGCGAAATTTTTTTCTGTTTAA
>NW_019236945.1:0-2057 GCF_002742605.1 Olea europaea var. sylvestris
AGGATGATTGAAAACGACCCGTGAAATTGGACTCGGGCCACAGACCCGAGATCACTGGACTTTAGCCAAATTCCTTCGTTTGGACCTCTGAATAATTAATTTCCTTATTAACTATGTCAGGTTGAAAAAGTGCTGGACAGAAAATTAACAAAGAAAAACCACACCAGGGGCAATTTTTTCATTTTTCGCGAAGGTGTCGAAATGAGCCGAAATTTGGCCGGTTGATTAGAAAAGGCCCATGAAATCGGACTCAGGGAAAATACTCGGGACTACGGGATTTTAGCCAAATTCCTTCATTTTGGCCTCTGAATAATTAATTTACGTATTAATAATGTCTGGTTGAAGAAGTGTTGGACATAAAATTAACAAAGCAAAACCGCACCATGGGCAATTTTGTCAGTTGTCGCGACGGTGTCGGAATATGCCGAAATTTGGCATGTTGATTGGAAATGGCCTGCGAAATTGGATCGGGGCACAGAACCAGGATCACGGGATTTTAGCCAGATTCCTTCGTTTGGGCCTCCGAATAATTAATTTTCATATTAATTATGTCAGGTTGTAGAAGTGTTGGATAGATAATTAACAAAGCAAAATCGCACCAGGAGCAATTTTATCATTTATCGCGACAATGTCGGAATAGGCCGTAATTTGGCAGGTTGAATGGAAATGACCCGCGAAATTGGACTCGGGGCACAGACCCGGGATCACTAGATTTTAGCCAAATTACTTCGTTTGGGCCTCCGAATAATTAATTTCCGAATGAATTATGTCAGGTTGTAGAAGTGCTGGACATAAATTAACAAAGCCAAACCGCACTAAGGGCAATTTTTTCATTTGTCGCGACGGTGTCGGAATGGGCTGAAATTTCGCAGGTCGATTGGAAACGGCCCGTGAAATTGGACTCGGGCCACAGACCCGGGATCACAAGATCTTAGCCAAATTCCTTCGTTTGGCCCTCCGAAAAATTAATTTTCGTGTTAATTATGTCAGGTTGAAGAAGTGGTAGACAGAAAATTAACAAAGTAAAACCGTACCAGGGGGAATTTTTTCATTTTTCACGATGGTGTCGAAGTGGGCTGAAATTTGGCAGGTTGATTGGAAACGGCCCACAAAATTGGACTCGGGGCACAGACCCGGGGTCATGGGATTTTAACCAAATTCCTTCGTCTGGGCCTCCGAATAATTAATTTCCGTATTAATTATGTTAGGTTGTAGAAGTGCAGGACAGAAAATTAATAAAGAAAAACCGCACCAGGGGCAATTTTGTCATATTTCGCGATGGTTTCGGAATGGGCCAAATTTGGCTGGTTGATTGGAAACGGCCCGCGAAATTGGACTCGGGGCACAGACCCCTGATTATCGAATTTTTGTAAAATTCCTTCGATTGGACCTCCGAATAATTAATTTCCTTATTAATTATGTCAGGTTGAAGAAGTGTTGGACTAAAAATTAACAAAGCAAAACTGCACCAAGGGCTGTTTTGCCATTTGTCGCGACGGTGTCGGAATGGCCCGAAATTTGGCAGGTTGATTGGAAACGGCCTGAGAAATTGGACTAGGGAAATAGACCCGAGATCACGGGATTTTAGCCAAATTCCTTCGTTTGGCCCTCCGAATAAGTAATTTCTGTATTAATTTTGTCAGGTTGAAGAAGTGCTGGACAAAAAATTAATAAAGAAAAATCGCACCAGCGGCAATTTCGTCGTTTGTCGCGATGGTGTCGGAATGGGCCAAAATTTGGCTGGTTGATTGGAAACGGCCCACAAGATTGAACTCGAGGCACAGACCCTGGATCATGGGATTTTAGCCAAATTCCTTCGTTTCGGCCTCCGAATAATTAATTTTTCGTATTAATTATATCAGATTGAAGAAGTGCTGGACAGAAAATTAACAAAGAAAAACCGCACCAGGGGCAATTTTGTCATTATCGCAACGGTGTCGAAATGTGCCGAAATTTGGCAGGTTGATTGGAAACAGCCCACGAAATTGGACTTGAGGCACAAACCCGGGATCACCGGATTTTAGCTAAATTCCTTCGTTTGGGCCTCTGAATAATTA
>NW_019236946.1:0-655 GCF_002742605.1 Olea europaea var. sylvestris
CTAGTGAGCAAGGTTGGAGATCAAATCATTATTTCTTGTAAGCTTTGAAGAAGTTTTTGATACAAAGGCATTTTTCTACATATTTCTACATTAACTGTTTGGGGTTATTGAAGAAGAAGAAGATTAAAGGAGAGAAATCAAGAACCATTGAAGGAATTCAAGATTCAAGATCACTTTCTATCTTTCTTTTCAAATCCTAAATTTCAGATGATGTTGTGTTTATTACTCTTGTTTCTAGTAATATTATGATGTTTGGCTAATTGTTTAGATGTTAGATAATGTTGAACCCTATGTTTTGATATTTTAATATTAATTATATGAATTTGACATTAAGACGATTGTTTGGGGTTGAATGTTTATTATGCTTTTAATGTTTTCAATTAATTGACAACTAATTGAATTGATGTATTATTCCTATTGACGTTCGAAAGGAGGAATAGTGATGTATTATGGATTTATATTGTTAATAATCACCATCACATACAATCTACTATGTTTTTTTTTTTTTACATTGAGTTAGGTTAATTGGAAACTAAACTAAATACTCATTCTTTATTTATTTGAATTACTTGTTGAAAACGTGTGTTATATTTAGTTATTTACTTATATTTAGTTATTTATTTTAGCATAATATGTAATTTCCTATTATTGTAAG
>NW_019236946.1:8726-14017 GCF_002742605.1 Olea europaea var. sylvestris
TGTTTTATTTTCTATTTGGTATAGAGGAACACGAAACAAATTTTTTTTTTAATTTTTTTTAAAGAACTCCTCAATGCCTCCTTCACTTTTGAATTTGATTCTGGGTAGGTAATCATTTTTTGTTGAATTTGAATCTCCTATCAATTGTTGATGATGATGGATATTTTTTTTAATTTAATTCCTATAAAGTTTCTTCAAAAATATCATGAAATAGAGTGAAATATTTCAAAAACCGTTCAACTTAACATAATAGCTTATGTACAAACGTGAAGTCTCATGTTATAACTCAATTCAAATAACTTGGTCAACTAAGGAGTTGAGTTTATTGATTAGAGTTTCGAGCAAGCATTTTCAACAAGGTTCTACTTGTGTAGTTTCTTGAATTGAAATAGTTTATGAAATAAGGTCCTTTCCTATTAATGAAAAATGAGATGATTTTAAGTTTTTAATTAAGATTGATAGAGGGCAGTTGATATATTCATTTTCTAATTGGCCCGAAGGAGAACATGCTTTTGAGTACGTTGTCCTCAATCAACACTACAAAAAAGGGCTCTAGCGACCATAATAAAGTGGTCGATGTAATATACTTTCACAGACCACAGATTGGTTGATGCAGGGTGTTGGTCTAATAAATTTGAAATATTTTTCGAAACTCTTTTTGTGGTCGCTGGTAATCATTTTTAGCAACCACCAAATGTTGGCCGCTGAATAATCTGTCGCTAAATATGCAGCAACCAACTAGTGGTCACTGGTAGAATGTTCCGGGGACCAAATTAGTTTAGTCCCTGAAAGACTTGGCGCAATTACTCCCTCTTGTTTTTTCCACATTTTTTAGATTCTTCAGCGAGTAAAGAATGTGGTTGTTGATTAGTACAATATTCCAGCGACCACAATATGGTCGTAGGTTATATAACGTTCAGCAACCAGATTTTATTTGGTCACTAGATTACTTGGCACCATCACTCTTGCTTGTTCTTTTCAACATTTTGACAATTTGGTCGCTGATTAGTACAAGGTTTTAGCGACCATACATTGGTCGCTAGTGTATGCCTTTTAATAATCAAATTTACTTGGTTACTGGAACACTTGGCGCCATCACTCCCGTTTATTCTCTTCAACTTTTTGACTTCTATAGCGATCAATCCATCTCTCACATTCAACAGCCACCATGATTAAACCTATTATCGATCATTTATTGGTCGCTTTAAGGTATATATGCAACGACCACACTTTTCACCTTTACCAGCCATCACGATTGAATCTTTTAGCGACCAACTAGTGGTTGTTGTAAGTATATGTGTAGCGACCATACTTTATTGGTCGCTAAAGAGCTTTACCAACGGTCTATTATTGACCAATCAGCAACCACAGTTATTTGGTCACTAGAGTCGACCAAAAAAGGACCTTCAGCGACCAACTTTTTTTGTCGCTGGACCCAATTTTTATTTTTTTTTTAAATAGCGAAGTCCAGCTAGCCATATTTGTTTTGTTAAAAAGGCAAATCTTATCAAGCAATATCATATTATTTTCTTTTTAATGTCTTCTCACTCAAAATACAATTTGTCCTCGCGACTAGCACATATTTGGACTAATGTAAAGATCACATTTGTTACGGTTTGATTTATACCTCAAACAGCAAAGGAAAAAAAGTCTCAAAACAAAAGGAGCTTATGGATCTGTTTCATTAATTTTATGAAAGTGTTTCTTTTAGATAGATTTCAGAGTAAACTAGTCCAACTTGGTTTCTTCACGAAGCATTTCAGAATAGGAAGTTCTTTTAAAAATTAGTTTTCAAGCAAAAATTAAGGTAGCTTCCAAGCTCCCCTATGGTAAATATAAGCAAAAGCCATGCCAAGGGGTTATATTTTACGAGGGAACTCAAATATCATATAGTACCTTCATTCTCAATCCAGCCTACTAAACTATTCGACCATAACGAGAGAGTTTTGAGATCTTCAAAGGGAAGAAACAAAGAGGCATTAAAATGCCAATATCTTCGGGTCCCTAGTCCAATCGAGATTGAGTTGGGTTACTCATCTACTCCATTTGCTGCATTCAACTCCTTGCCACAGACAGCAGTCAGTTGCAATCCATGACGAGAGGGATTTTCCATCTAGGAAGTTTATGTTTTCTTTGAGCTGCTAAAGAGCACTCCTATCTTCCCCCCAACACCCAAAACAAGACATTTCATTTAACGAAACCACCATAAAAAGCCACAGCCAAAATTTTGCTATCTTCATTATCAAGACACTAAACTCTGCAATAAGAAGGCACCGAATTTCTTATTGTGTGCTTTATGAAGATGCCGTGTTGGGGGGTTCCCTTTTAAACAAGATGTCACAATGGATTGTGATGAGTGTATATTATTTAGTACATTTTACTTATTTATGATTAATTGAGTGTATATCTATCTAATTTAAGTGTAAATATGTTGAGTATATCTGAATTTTCGACTTGAATACTATTGGCATGAAAAATGTGAAATTGGAGCTAATTTGGAGATGATTCAGAGTAAGTGATGATCAACTAGGTTACAATTGACAAATTGGTAAACTGATGGGAGTAATCAGGAAGTGATTCACAATTTTTGGGAGTTAAACTCAATGTATAAAAAGTTTAGGAACTTAAATAAAAATTTTCTAAACTAGCATTGGATCAACTATGGACAATTGAGGATCATTGAGGACTAAATTAGAGTGATTTAAGATAAGGACCAAAATTGCAAAAAAGAAAGGATGCAGGCTAAACAAAAGAGAAAATATGAGGATCAAAGTATATATAAAAGAAAATACAGGGGTCGCAATTGCAAATCCTTGAACGAATAATATTCTAGCTGGGCAGTCCCCAAAGTTTGTACACTATGTGACGGTAGTCCCTACACTTGTGCGATCGCATAGTTTGATCCCAAAATAATTTTTTCCCCTTTTTTATTTTTCTATCAAACACTTTATGGATACCATCTAGAGCACAAACTTGACCTAAATCTTGTCCTATAGATATTTATCATCATCTACAAACAAGAGAGGAGGCTAGAGAGCAAGGTTGGAGATCAAATCATTATTTCTTGTAAAGTTTTGAAGAAGTTTTTGATATAAGGCACTTTCTAACATATTTCTACATTAATTGTTTGGGATTATGAAGAAGAAGATTAAATGAGAGAAATCCAGAACCATTAGAAGAATTTAAGATTCAAGATCACTTTCTATCTTTCTTCTCAAATCCTAAGTTTCGGATGATTTTTGTATTTATTACTGTTGTTTCTTGTAATATAATGATGTTTGGCTAGTTGTTTAGAAGTTAGGATAATGTTAAACCATATGTTTTGATATTTTAATATTAATTATATGATTTTGATATTAAGACAATTGTTCGGAGTTGAATGTTGATTATAAATATGTTGTAAAGTTAAACGGACGTTAGGAATAACTGACTGACTTTTGCATTGATTTTTTATTTATTTATTTGTGTTTGTTTTTAATGCATCTTTTCATATTTGAACTCGGGATAGGGGTATTGTCAAGTCGATTGATACTATTGAACACGATAGGAATATTGATATTCATATTAAGTAATTGTTGTCAAATCATGAAATTGATGTTAAGGTGAATGAATGTAAGAAGGAAGAATGTAAGGGAATAAATGATCCTAGTAAAAGTCCTAAATCAACACAAGGTTGAAGACGGAATGAAATGGCTATATTTAGATAGGCGGTCCACTACCACTAAGATGGTGGAATTACCACGAGAGTTTGGCAGGCCATCCACAAAATCCATGGAAATATCTGTCCAGACATGCCTTGGCATTGGGAGAGGGTTGAGTAGACTAGCAAGTTTGGCTTGGTCCACTTTATTTCTTTGGCAAACTTCACGTTGCTGAATAAATTTCTTTGTGTGTGCTTTCATGCCTTTCCAGTAAAAGATAGATCTAATCCTGTGGAGAGATTTATGGAGCCCTTCATGAGTGCTTAAGTGGAATTCCTTAACTATAGGGAGAATCAAATCAGAAGTGGGGAGTAGATAAATTTGATCTTTGAAAAAAAAAAATCAACCCTTCTTTGTATAGCCACGGCCCCAATGCCTCACCTTCCTTGATTTTCTCCACTAAATCCTGCAGTTGAGGGTTAGCCATAATTTTTGATTTAATGGGATCTACCCAATTAGGAATAGGGAAGGATATGGCACATGTATGGATTTCAAATTTTCTGGACAAGGCATCTGCAGCTGAATTTTCTTTTCCTTTTTTGTAGTGAATTTCAAAATCAAATCCCAAGAGCTTCACTAACCATTTCTGTTGGGCGGATGTAGTAATGGTTTGACTCCATAAAAATTGCAAACTTTTGTGGTCAATCTGAACAGTAAATTTGGATCCCAAAAGATAAGGGCGCCATTTTTGTACTGCCTTAACCAAAGCAAGCATTTATTTCTCGTATATTATCTAATGCCAGATTCTTACCATGCAATGCTTGACTAAAAAATGCAATTGGTCGATCATCTTGCATAAGTATTGCACCTAGACCACACCAGATGCATCACATTCCATGATAAAAGGTCGAGAGACGTCTGGAAGTGCTAACACCGGCCCAGAAGTCATGGCGCCTTTCAATTTTTCAAATGCTTGCTCCGCAGTCGCCGTCCATTTGAACGGATCTTTTTTTAGTATATTTGTCAAAGGTTTGGCAATAACTCCATAATGGTGAATGAATTTTTCGTAATAACCGGTGAGGCCTAAAAACCCACGCAACCCATTTAATGTAGTTGGCTTAGGCCATTTCATCATAGCAGATATTTTTTGGGGATCCATAGCAACCCCGTGATGGGAAATTAAATGCCCCAAGTAGCTGACCTTTTCCTGTCTAAATTGACATTTTTCCCGCTTGACAAAAAATTGATTAGCTTGCAAAATATGGAAGACCCGCCTTACATGGATTAAATGCTCTTCCCATGTCTTGCTATAAATGAGTGCATCATTAAAAAATACCAAGACGAATTTACAAAAAAATTCTTTAAATACCTCGTTCATTACGCTTTGGAAAGTGGCGAGAGAATTAGTCAAGCGAAAAGGCATGACTAAAAATTCGTAGTGGCTTTCATGTGTACGAAAGGCCGTTTTCTCGATATCACTAGAATACATACGAATTTGGTGGTAGCCTGACCTCAAGTCGAGCTTAGTGAAAAATCGTGCCCCTTGCAACTCGTCCAATAACTCATGAATGACAGGAATTGGATATTTATCTTTAACGGTGATATTGTTGAGTGCCCGATAGTCCACGCAAATTCTCCACGATCCATCAT
>NW_019236946.1:20455-134901 GCF_002742605.1 Olea europaea var. sylvestris
AAATGTATACCTTCAATGAGAGATTAATTTCTTCGAATGCTTAGACAAATATTCATATTTATGAAAAAAGAAATCACGAAATTCTCTTCATCAGAAAGGAAGTGGAATTTGAAATAAAAGTAATTATAGACCTCCAATCAAAGCCTAAAACTTAACAAAGTGGGATGTAATTAGAACTATTACAACTTAATCATGCTTTGAGTACCAATCTGCAGTTGGTTACTTGGGTAACTTCACCCGATCAGTTTTCTACTGAAAATAGTCATCTTTAGGTTGCCTTTTCTGCAATGAAAGTCATTTCCAAGTGTGTGTAATGTAAAAACCAATTGTTACACTTTTGGGGCTCAATTGGTTATATAACTTTCAAATTAGGCATTAATTAGATATGTGGAACACAATCAGAACCAATACCCAGAAAAATTAAATTAAAAAAAAAAAAAAAACAAACAAACAAACAAAGAGAGTTCAAATGATCGAAGGACCTCAGGATTGGCCAAAACTACCGAAAATGTAGATAAGAATTAACAAGTATATTTTAAGAGTCCTGAATATTGCTTACTACGTAACATCAAGAAAGTCAATTGCTTACATCCTTTGGACTTTAAAATTGTATTATGAAATAAATTAACAACTCTAAACTCAAGTACGATCTCAACGAGTCGCTTAATGACTTGTATAATATAAGTTTTGACATTTAAATAGTTCGATTGAAATTTTGACTTTTCGATCTTACGTACTTTGTCATCTAACTACAAGGATCTTGACACCCCATACACTTAGGATTGCATGAGATGCAAAGAAAATACTTCGACAAAAACTAAAAGGCCACAATGATCTCCATCATTAATTAGGTTAAGAAAATTATGGTGCAACTCCATTACATAGGAAATTAAGGATCCAGCATAGCATTCATGCCATGACTGTGCATATCAACAAAAGACACGAGATTACGTTGAGATAATTTTTCTATCATTCTCCAAAAGATGGATTTTAAAGTAAATTTAATTTGGGAAAAATTCATAACTAAGAAATTAAGTATCATTCATTTCAAAACTAAGAACAAATGTTTCAAATTTCAAAAACCAGATATTTAATAAAATTTATTTATGATTTAATTAATTAAAAATATATTTTATTAATTAAATAAATTAAGGTCACAAATATATAAAATTTGGTCATATATTATTTTTTAGTTACAAATTAGAATTTTATATGTCATAATTCAAAAATTTTATAGGTCACAATTTGTTCATCGATCATAAATAAAAAAATTATAAATCACAATTTATTTATCGATCACAAATCAAGAATATTAGAAGTCATAACTTATTATACAGTCACAACTTATCAAATTATCGATCACAAATTATCAATTTTTTAGGTCACACATTATTTTTTGGTCACAATTTGTCTTTTTCATTGGTCACAGTCAATTAAATAAGTTGTGACCAACACTTGCAACCACCATCCACCATACCTACAATACACCACCACCATATCCTCTATCTCCATTTACAGCACACTACACCACGCCACAGAACCACTCCCACCCACATCAAAAAATTCATAAGCTCATCGCCATCACCACTGCATACTACCACCACCTGTGTCACCACCACCTCCAAAACCACAACAAAACATGCAGCAAAATCACCACATAAAATATTGCAAAAATCACCATAGAAACCTCCATCGCCAATTACAAAGCCACAAAAACCTCCACAAGCAGCGCTGTGATCCGCAACTGCCAAAGAAAAGTTCAGATAGGTACTGTGATTCGCAGCACTGGAGAACAATTTAGATCCACAAGCAGTGTTGTGAATAGGCAAAACCACAGAGGTGTGGCGCCGTTCCTCAACTACGCCCACAAATTTGTGGCACCACAGCGTCGTGCCTCAAATTCAACCTTCACGGCATGGCGCATGAGCGCATAGAGAGCATCGAGCTGTAGCTGCTCCTTTGATGTCGCACCTTAATGTCGAAGGTTGGTGTATTGCGAAAGAGAGGGGGGAGGGGGAATTATAGAAAGAAGAAAGTGGAAAATAATTTAGAGTTTGGGTGGATTTATAATTATTAATATTTAAAATATATTAATTAATTAATAAAATATCTGATTTTTGAAAAGATACCGCTATTTCCATCCACGCTTTTTATAAGTACATCCACTTTTAAAAATAAAATTTTACCATATTTTAAATCATATATAAATTTACTTAAAAAAACATAAGTAATAATGAGCAGCCTGAGTAATATAGAGGAGCGTTCCTCCTACAAATCTTTTTGACAAGTGAATTTGACAAATAATCTCAACCCTTATTAAATCAATTTAAAGGTGTAGATTCATTTTCTTGAAATCTTCTAAAAAAACAAAAAAAAATTGGCACCCCACATCCCCCATCTAAATTTGCCAAATGGGCCTAACTATAGATAAGTTCCTCCTCCTTCTCCTCCTCCACCACCATCCCTCCTTGTAACTCTCGTCATATTTTGGTTATTCTCATGATTTATTTAATAAATTCACCTCTTCGAATCACTTGAACACCACTGAGAGCTCTTCCAATATTTATAATTCGTTGATCCATAATAGAAGTAGTAATACTGATAGAATATTATACGGGATTGTGAGATCTAAATTGGATGGAGACTGTACTTGTTGCAAAAGTTTGGAGTTTCCCATAATTAATTCGAGCAATTCATTGACATTCCAAGGAATGGGGAGTCTAACAAGGGTTTGGAGAGTAATTAGCCGAATACTAGTGGGGGTGTGTCTGATTAAAAAAATCTAGATAATGGGAAAAAGTTTTTGGCCTTGACATTGGTAAATTATTGCTCTCAGATGTTGCAAGCCCCTGGCTTCCAGTTGGAGTATTTGAGGTACTCTATAGTTCAACAAAGTTTGTCATATTATAGCTCCACGTGATATTATTGGACATGAATCCACAACACAGAAGAAAATGAGTATCAGCATGTCAGCCTTTTCACTGTGTTTTTTTTTGTTTATATTAATTTAAAGACATTAACAACTCATGTTCGACCAAAAAAAACCTGAAAAAAGGGTATGTTAAAGCATGTGTTTCTTTGAATTGATCAAGAGATTGAAATCATATTGCTACCGCTTAATTTTCATGCCTATTTCTGATATATGCGAATTGTGCATTTGTAAAGTTTAGATGATGGTAGGCATCATTTATCACGAGAATTAATAAGTAAAAATTATTTATATTTTGATATTGGCCACCTACAATGAATATAAAATTGACGTTGATATATGGTATTTAAATGAATAGATTTAATAAAGGTAAGATTGAAAATGACGTGGATGTAAATAGTATTTTTTTAAAAATTTTAAAATTTTATTAGGAATGTACTTATAAAAAACATGAATGAAAATAGTGGTTGCCTATTTGAAATAGTAAATCCAAACTATGATTTATGAAATGAGAACTCTATCTAAATATCTTGTTTAATGTAATTTTGAAAAGAAGAAAATGGACCAAACAAATTAAATGGGCCTCCGCATGATTAAAAGGCCGCTCAAAGCCTTGAAATCTAATCTAGGGCTTCCAGACGATTCGGCTTTCGCGCTGCACTGCCTTCTATAAATCAATTCTACGGCGGCTTCCCTTCCGCCTTGATTCAGATCTCCACTCCTCTTCGGATTTGTGCAGAAATTTTGCGTAAGATCTGCAAGCAATATTTCGAATTCCTGGTATTATTATTATTTTGAAGAATTCATGATGTTATTCTAATATCGCTACAATTATAATATTATTTCGAATCCGATTGATTTAATTTGTGAATCGCACAAGTACTGAAGGCTGCTCTAATGCGATGTAGTGTAGAGAAGCCTATTTATGGTGTGCAAATATTGATATTAAGGGCTCCGCTTTGCAGCTTAAATTCATTCTGTTAGTATTTCTGCTGCCAGTAAAACCCGAACAATTTTTTATTAATAGATAATAATAGTTTTAAGTGGTTTCCTTTTGAAATATCTGTCTGTGTGGTTCATGTTTATATATAAAGTTTTGGTTTGCTATTCATTAAATTCACTTAAACCCTTTTATCTTTCTTTTTTTTTAATTAAAACTCTAATAATCATAAAATATATCTTCATAAAATCATAAAACTCTTATAATCATAATATATAATCTTCAACTAAAATAATAAATCTCTAATAATTATAAAATACATCTTCAATGAAATCAAAACAACAGTGGAAGGATTACTATTGGAGAAAATACATGAAGACACTATAATATATGAAGAAGAATTTGAAAAAATAAGGATTATATTTTATTACCATTACAGGATATACATTAAGTCAAATTTCATCAATTTTTATTTTTGTTTTTGAAAAAACAAATCATGTCATAAGGTGGGAGTCTTGACCCCAACATTAATGGCTTTCAACTTATACAGAAGTATTGTCTTCTCAGTTACTTTACAATAAAGGTTTGGATGAATAGAGTGATTTTTTTAAAATTCTGATCTCGAATTAGAGATGTATTTAAAATTAGACAGTTGCCCCTTCAATAGGGGGTCGTCACTTGACCTCTTGTCAACTAGATTGTACAAAACATTGTACAAATAGAATTATTCATATAACAATTGTGGATGTAAATAGCATAATCCTAAAATTTTTGTTTAATGGATTGAAATGGACGGTGTAAAATCACTATTATTGTTAAAGTGGACTTGTAGAGTTGGGGGTTGGGTCGGGTTTGGGCCCAATCTAAACCCAACTTAATATGTTTAAACCAACCCTTTCGGGTGGAAACTCGACACCGTTCAAAACCAACTAATCTTGGGTGGGTTGGTTTTGACCTTCGAATACTAAAAAAACAATTGTCTGAGTAGCAAATTGCAACACATTGGCATTAAAAGACACGACGCTAGCTTCAGAAGGTACTTGATGCAGAGACTGCTAAGGGAAAATCCTGATGCATCCCATTCATTGCATCGATCATCGAACCTCGAAAAGATTAAAGGACAATGGAGGACCATTGACCCATTAGACTACGGTGATAATTTTTTATTTTTGGCAAGGGTAATTAGTACAAAATGTTCTTCTACCTTTCAATGTTATTGTGTAAAATATTCTACTTATCATTTTTTGTCATTTTCATTCTTATTTTCACATTTCATTACAGAAAATATCATTTTCTCAATTAAAAAAAATGCAAAATAACAAATATACTCTTCTATTTAAAAAGATATAAATAAAAATCAAAGAACAAATTGTAATTATACTTCCGAACCTTTTTAAATACTACAAATGAGTCCAAATAAATTATTAAAAGGGTAATTAACACAAAACCTCACTACTTTTCAATATTATTGTGCAAAACATTCCTACATTTCAATTTTTTGGTATTTTCATCCTTATTTTCTTATTTCATTGCGAAAGTTATTATTTTAATTCATTTTCTCAATTAAAAAATATAAAATGATGAATATGTCATCCTATTTAAAGAAAAGAAAAATAAAGAACAAAACTCTTAGATTTTTCAAAAAAGTACAAATAAATTTTGAATAAATAATAAAAAAAAGAAATAAAAATCACTTTGGTTTTTTAATTATTTATTTGAACTTTTTTTTGAAAAATTTGGGAGTATAATTGTAATTTATTTTTTATTTTTTTATTTAAATATAAGGTTATATTTGTCATTTTACAACTTTTAATGAAAAAATAGATGAAAATGATGATTTTGCAATGCGATGTGAAAATAAGAATGAAAATGTCAAAAAAATGAAGGTATGGATGTTTTGTACAATAATATGGAAAGGTAGAGATCTTTTGTAATAATTATTATTTTAATAATTTATTTGGACTTATTTGCAGTTTTTTAAAAAGTTAGGTAGTATAACAGCAATTTATTTTTTAATTTTTCTTTTCTTTTTTTTTGTTTTATTTAAATAGGAGGATTTATTTGACATTTGACTTTTTTTTTTTTAATTGAGAAAATGACATTTTCCACAATGAAATGTGAATGGAGGAAAAATTGTCAAAAAATGAAAGATAAGAACATTTTGCTGAATAATATTGAAAGTTAGAAATATTGTGTTAATTACCCATTTGACAAAAAGAAACTTTAAGCGAGGGTGATAATCCTCCATGGATGTACATTTTGCCTATGTTTTTCTTTTCAGAATATCAATTGATTTTAATTATTGAATTTAAATTGGACTATTTCAAAATTGTTTGATTTGATTTCAAGTCAAAATGTTGGTAGGTCTACAAGGATCCAAATCTACGATTTCAATTTGATTTGACAGTTTTTTTTATTGCCGTTACTCAAGTAATGACCATTTATTATCCAAATTGATATTTAAATTATGAATTTAAAACTATTTTTAACAACTATTAACTAAACATTATTTGTCTTGCTACTCATACTGTATATTATAAATGATTTTTACCGTGTTTCAATAATTTATTGTCGAAATCAATGTTTTATTTTCTATTTGTTACAAAGGAACACGAAACAAAAGTTTTTTTTATTTTTTTTATTTATTATTATTTTTTTTTTCAAAGAACTCCTTGAAGCCTCCATTTATTTATTTTTTTACTTTTGAATTTGATTCTGGGTAGGTAATCATTTTTTGTTGAATTTGAATTTCCTATCAATTGTTTATGGTGACAAACAATTTTTTTTTATATATATATTTAATTCCTATTAATTTTAATTCTTCGAAAATATCATGAAATACAACAATTAATTCATTACATTTTTGCCCATTACATATTTTTTTAAAATGAAAAGGTACATATAAGTACAATAAGAGTCACAAGATATATATAGTAAGATATAGGGATAATCAGAAAGGGTAACTAATAAGCACACGCTCTTCTCACAAACACAAACCAGACACAGCACTTAACCGATAATCCATAGCAACAATTCTTGAAATAGTGTAAAAAATAATCCGGTGCATACGGCGCACATCAACGCCGAGAGAGAGTTACAGCAGAGAGCAAGATCAAGAGAACAAACAGAAGAATCCCTCCAAATGATCCAATCAAAGAGCCAGAAATCCTTTCACAGAAAGAGTTAAATTGTCGACAAATAGCAAACCAATTTGCCTGCGTATTTCCTTTGTGTGCTAAGTATACGATTGCCGCTGCTGCAGATGCTGCAGCAGTTAAAAGCGCCAGCATTCCCTACATAACAATCAAATCCACTTTTTTTTAGATATAAATTTTAACCAATAAATTTTCATTTCGACGAGACACTTTAGTAAATGGGATACTTTAACAAAAATGTGGAGAAATGTACCGTGTCCAAGAAAATCAAGACAATCCTGCTGACTTGTGCTTTACTCCTTATTATGTGGAAAATGGAGAGTGCAAGAGAAAGAAGTAGATACACACTCACGATGGCATTGGCCACCACGAAAAACCTGCACAAAATCCTCGAAAATTATGCACATATATGGATGGTGAAAAAACGTTGCATTTAACTTTGTCACGTATTCGAGCAAAGGGTAAGGGTCGCAGTAGATTGATAGACAACGTAAAATTTCGTCAAATTTTCTATCATGTAAGAAAGAACACTTGCATACACTTACGTAAACATTGGAAGATCATCATATTTGGCGCGGAATCGAATGAATTGCGTGAAAAAGGGAAGTGATTCATTAGTTGTTCCCATTGCAATAGCACTCCCCAAGGTCGCAATCACCGCAGCAATCCTCAAGATAAAATCGAGTATTGAAACACCTCGACTTGCATTGGTTTTCGGAGTCGAACCCGAGCCTAGTTCAATCACTCCTGCCTTCATTTTGTCAAATAAACTATCGTAAAACGGCTCAAGAAGTTTAACTATGAATGGTCTATATGAGGCTAGGCGTGGGGATTTTATAGGGTCGGGAAAGGTGTAAAGAAATTTTAATTAAACCACTCTTCATGTGGTTAGTACATTATGCAAGCAAAAAGTTGGAAAAATGGGATATTAATTAATTCAATCAACTTACCGTACTAGCTCTATTATCAATATTATTTTAATCCCAAAATTATTTGTTTGCATGTCTCCAGTGTCACCTGATCTTCTCCAGTTTAGGAAAATTGATTCTTCCACAAATTTGGAGTGGTTCCGTAAATGGAGTATATAAGATGAACTAATCCACTTCAATTTATAATAATTCATAAACGACACGTGGATTATGGTTTTCTTAAATATAAATTAATATTAGGAATATCGAGAGTTAAGGTTGGTCCTCAATAGGGAGAAGATTACGTTATTTTCTCTAGTAGAGATAGTCGACGATTATAGAAATTCTTCAATTGCTCGTTTCACAGGTACTTACGAGAATGTTACATGAATTCATGTCGATAATATTGACTAAGTGAAAATGCTTGAAAAACTCTATGAAAATTCTCTCACCGTTGAGGAAGAACAAGCCTTCAATTTCCAAGAAAAAAATTCCATAAATTTGTTCGGCCCTCTATGAGAAAGAACATTGATGATAGACCACATTTTGATTCCTAGATGGGTATTCAATTTGAAATTGGTAAATCAAAAGTATGTTAAAAAAGTTATATGAATTTTGTACCAAAAATTATGTGCATAAATAAATGGATAATGCCTTTTGTACAATATATTTCGACAACATTGTTGACAATGTTATGTGTGTCAAAAAAGTGTTGGTAGGAAAGAAAAATTATTTTTTAAACTGTCCAATGATAACATGTCACGTGACATATTGTCAACAATGTTGTAAAATGGATTGTACACCAAGCATGATTGTAATGCAAATGCTATCAACCTTCGGGCTCATTTGCATTTTCGTATTCGATCTTTCTTTTGACGACAAGTTTGTCCCCAACTTTTTGAAAATTAGAAGAACTAATCCGAATGGATGAATTCGGTGCATTGCTTCCTTTAGGGAGCATATGAACCGAATGCAGAAATTGAAAGGGTCAAAATTGTGATTCTTAATTTTTTATTAAAATATTTTGAAAAATGAAAACTGAGAAAAAAATTAAAAACATGAGGCCTACCCCCAAAAGAAGAAATTTCTAAAATTGAAGTTACAAAGATTTTGTTTCCAAAATATGAATATTTGGGCTAACTTTTTATAATAACTGGAAAGTTAATTATGGCAACTGGCTCCACATAAAGGGAAAATTCTAATTTTTTTTTTCAAACAATTCCACAAAAATCTGTCAAAATTGAAACCGGGAGATAAATTTTCTTGGGTGGTGAAAACTAAAGGAAAACTCTGCAAGTACAGAATTTTTTGACAGATTTGGTACAAAAAGACAGTTACTTTCCTGTACAAAATCTGTAGAAAAAATATGTACTTGTAGCATTTTTCAAAAACTGAAACGTCAAGTTCTTTCTTATAGACTCCATTTGGAACAAAATCCTCTCCACAAAATTGTAATTCTTGGACATTGTACGTATTATTGCATCATTTGTTGTTTTGTTATTTGTTTATCATTATTTTGTTTTGATTAGAATATAATATAAATTTCTTTTATCATCATCGAATATATATGAAAGTGATTTTCAATAATTGCTCCCAAACTCTGTAGAAAGTACAAGAAAAGATACCTTCAAGACACCATGTCAAACCATGAATGTTTTGATAGTTTTGTGTTTAGTGTTTAAATGTTAGAATAGTGAAATAATAATAATAATAATAATAATAATAATAATAATAATAATAATAATAATAATAATAATAATAATAAATAAATAAATAAATAAATAAATAAAAATTGTGTAATTTAACATGGTTTCTTATCCTGTTTTATTCCACAAGTGTTTTTTACGTTATACATCAATATATTATAGTTGGTTTCTCAAACGACGAATTCAATTAATTACATCATGTTTCTATACAATAGTGCAAATATATATCCACGTTGAGTAGTCAAAAAATGCAAGAAATTACATCGTCCAGCAACCTTTTTTCATTCCATAATTTAATAACAAACAATATATTAGAGTGATTTTCTCAAATTATTGCATCAATATGCCCAAGGATCTATTGCACATGATTATTATTTTATTGCATCAATATGCCCAAGGATCATTATGTTACTTCAAGTCAATTCATTGAGATCGAAAATCAAGTCATTTTATTCATCTAAATTATATTTCTTTACTATAGAATTCAAATATGAAACATCGAGACTCATTAAACGAAGATGAATACGATCTAGTTTCCATTGGATATGAAATAATGCAGAGACGAATTCCCTTAAGATTGTTCGATCTAAACGAATTATTGTATGTACATTCGATAAAGTCTAAAAAAATCTCTCAAAATTTTATCAAATCATGTGCACTAGATGCTATAAACTAACAAAACTCTTAACAGATCTTATGAGCAAAGCTGTAATGAAGTAATGGAAAGAAACAATCTTCTTTGATGACCCATGCAATGCCCCCATTATGGTGTTAGTTCATGCTCAACTATGACTAGCATGAAAAAGAGATGGTAAAGAAATGATAGTTTAATATGGACTATATTGGATTAGTTAATAAACATCAATATGTTTCCAAGGACGAAGAACGTAAAATTAAAAATTCCTATTTTTCCCAGGCAATCCGAAAAATGTAAACAAGATGACTATTGAATAAAGTGATAATTTACTCTTAGGGTCCGTTTGATTGTAAATATGAAATTTGGGTAGAAAGAAAACGAATTCCAGGGAATTGAATTACCTAGAAATTGTTTTACTAGGAATTGTCAATTATTGTGTTTGATTTGTATAATTTTTTACGTGAAAACTATTGAAATAAAAATATCTTTTGATGTTCATTTGGCTTTATTTTTCATGAAAATTGTCAATTTAAGGGATATTCACTTCTACATTTAGTCCTAGAATTTGTTTCCATTGCAAAAGTAAAAAAATAAAAATAACAAAAAAATAAAAATTCGAAAATCATCTGAATTTTAGTGTTCGTTTGACTTTACTTTACATGAAAATTATCAATTTAAGGGATATCATCTTTTACAATTGTTCCTAAAATTTGTTCTCATTGAAAAAAAAAAAAAAGTTGAAAAACCAAAAACCACCAAAATGGTGGGAAAACCAATTCCTCAAAAACAAGGAAAAAGGTCACGTATGGGAAGGAAGTGGAAAACTAATTGCCAAGAAAATTTTCCGATCAAATCGCCACAAAGATGGAAAATGAAATTGCATTTCCTAGTTCCATGAAAAAGAATTGCTATCAAACATGACCTTAGCAATATAAAAAATTTGCGGAAATACCAAAACCTTAAAATTGCCTCAAAAAAAATACCATATTCAAATTACAAATCTTAAAATAGCCAAAAGCAAACTAGTACGCGGGCAAATCAAATGAATGAGCCACGATCACTACATATAGGTTGTTATCTACAAACAAGTCGTTTGTATTGGCCGGCCGAGTGGGACAACTACATGGGGTCTCCATATATTCAATTTTGTGATGCAGTTAAATAAATATGTGGTTCTTGCTCGAAGTTTGCTGCTCCTGGGTAAAACCCAAATATCAAAAATGGGTATTTCAAATTGGGGTTATATTTTTTATAGACACGAGAAAAATAAATAATGTTAAAGACAACATATGAGATGTTGAAGATTACAATGGAAAATGAGGCAAAAAGTTTATTGTAGCTTAAGGTATTGAAGATCTTTTTGAGAGAGGAAAGGAAGAATATGAATTTGATGATTTGGGGCCTAAATCGTGGATTTTCATAACTTTTAGTTTTCAAAATCTACTTATTTATATCAGTATTTTGTTAATAAAAAAATTAAATTGTAAAAGTCATATTTTTGATATTATGATCAATGTTATATAAAGAGTAATGTGTGACAATGCATGGAGGCCAAGTTTCGATCGATGCGCTCCTAAACGAGGTTTAGGCATAAAAAGTTGTAAAAAGGCTTTTTCTTCTTTTTAATATTATTTTAAAACTTTAATCAATTTAAAAATTATTTAATAATGCATACAAGTTATAGTACCAAATGCAGTTTTAAAAAATTTAACAAAATAAATATATTTTCGAACAATAAACAATATATATTACAATAGAGCTAATTGAAATATTTGGAGAGTTTTCAATTTTTATTAATTAGTAAAAGATAAGAACATGATTAATTAACTTAATAAATATATAGAGAACAATAGTACAATACACTATAGCCAAACTAAATGTACAATATATTGCAGCCAAACCAAAGGTTCAATGTAGCCAAATCAAAGGAATTATTATCATATATCGAAAGTTTTCAACAAAATTTTTGAAGATGCTATCTATACATTAGTGAACCGATAAATGGGTAAGTAATTTTTTGGGTCTTTCAATCTATTGGCGTAAAAGTTGAAAAAAAAATATTAATTTTTAGGTCTTTAAATCCAATTGAACTAAAAGTTGAAAACTTTATGTAGTGTTAGAAAGAATAAAAAATAATAACAATAAAGAGTCAAGGCGAGCCTAGGCTTACCTTAAAGCAGTCAATGTTTTTGTTGACCACTAAAGTAGCACATAGGTCCAAAGCATGGCAAAAATGCCACATCTCGTGCCTAGGGGCCATCAAGGCGTGCTATTTAGAACACTGGACATGATTAAAGTAGCACATGTAATTTCCTCTAAACTAAATAGAAATTAGGCCTAGTTCAGCTCAAAATCAAGAAAGTAGATTAATACCTTTAACAATTATTAATATTTAATAAACAGTAAATTTTATGTGAATTTTCATTTTAAAGTGTGTGCCACTTTTTGTTTTAAAAGTGGTGGAATAAAAAGTAACATGATATGCCACTCTTTGTTTCAAAAGTCTCCTTGTGTGAAATAAATATCATCTGCCAAATTCATATGAGAAAACAACCCTTGCTTTGCCCCCATGACATGCCACTCTTTGTTTCAAAAGTCTCCTTGTGTGAAATAAATATCATCTAATAGTACGTTTGGGAATGTGGAAATTATACCACACACCTACTTTTCCTTGTTTTGAAGAAAACAAAAACACCTTTACCCAAAGAAAATATTTTACTTAAAAACAAGGAAAATTAGGCATATTTTCAAAAGTTGGAAAATATTTTCAGTGAAAAAAAATAACAATCAAACACCCAAAATAAGAATTTGGATGAAAAACTGATATTTTTCATAGAAAATAAATGTAATCAAACACATCCTAAGAGTGATGCTTATCAGCATGGTATCATGACAGACTGAGACATCATTATCTGTAAAGAAAATAACATGCAATGCAAAATTAATTCATTACTCATTTTTCACTTTTGCCCGTTACATTTTTTGCAAATAAAAGGTACATAAAAGTACAAGAAGGTATACGAAGAAAAGGTAACCAATAAGCACACACTCTTATCACAAACACAAACCAAACACAGCATCTAGCCAGTAACCAATAGCAACAATTCTTGAAATCATGTAAAAAAATTCCGGTGCATACGGCGGACATCAACGCCGAGAGAGAGTTATAATCCGGTGCATACGGCGCACAGAAAGAGTTAAACTGTTGGCAAACAGTAAACCAATTTGCCTGACAGTTCAGTAAAATATCAAAATTGTTTGGAGTTTTACGTGTTGGAAATTGATCTAAAACTGAGAAAATTTGGGTAAGTATAGAAGTGAGAAAAGTAACTTTCGTTTCAATTTTGATCAAATATTCAGGCTTAATCCAATGGTCAAACTACAAATGTAAATAAATCAACTGGTTCTGCTCTTCAAATAGATCGTCGTGGTATATTTGAAATCTCAAAATCAATTTCGGATGAATGAGAAATTGCGGTCCAAAGTTGGAAGAAAAATAGAGGAAAAATTAGCCCAAATTTTTGCCTAACTCTATCCCTTGCCTATCGAGCGACAAATAAGCAAAAAGTTTCTGTTAGTATTTTGATATTGGCGCTCAAGCGAGAGGTCAGCGACAAGCTAGTGACAGCAACTGATGCTTCCCTTCGTAAGGTTGCAATGTTGACACGTAACACTTTACTCACAACCCCTCATCCTCTATAAATAGAACTCTTTAGACATCCATAATGCATTCCGTAGCACTTTTGCATCGAGCATTGCATAAAACCTCTTGCAAAAACTCTCAAAAAATCATTCCATATCTTTTTCCTTGTAAAAAGGATAAATTCTCTTCGATTTCGCTGTTGCTTGTGGTTTGAAGTGCTTCTACCACAAGTTGAATCCGTTGTATCTTGGGAGACAAGTTCCATTAACCATTAGTACCATTGTTGGGCAATTGTCTTAAGACGAAAGTGTAATTAGTTGCCTCGGATCATTTTCCATTTCATTTCTTCTTCTTGGTTTATACTTTAATAAAGTTTAATTACGCTACTGCAATTTAAATTTTCTGACTTCGGCTTTGTTTGTTCGTTACTAAACAACCCTTTCACCCAGTGTAGTTGTCATGGTTTGCGAAAAAGGGGGACATGGGTCGAAGATGATCTGTAAATTAAAAATTAAATAGATTAAAACTAGCACAATTTGATCTAGCAATGAACTTGTTGGATTGACGAAAAACAGTTCGTGTCCCCATGGCAAAATTAAAATTAAAATTTTAAGATAGATTAAAATTTAGAGTCCAGTTGGATATGAGCGTTTGGGATGTGCTAAATCTGTTTTGAACCAATTTTCTAAAGTAAAGAAAACAAAACTGTGCCAAAAGGTCCACTCCTACTGTGATCGACTCTAAACTTATAGAGAACAAGTTTAATATGTAACTTAACTGCTTAAGTTTTTAAATGGGATAATTTAACAAAATTTAAAAGTGAAATGGAGAACTTAAAACACCAAATAATGTGGAGGAATATACCGTGTCCAAGAAAATCAAGGCAATCCTGCCGACTTGTGCTTTACTCCTTATTATGTGGAAAATGGACAGTGCAAGAGAAAGACGTAGATACACACTCACGATATGAAAAACCTGCACAAAATGCAATGGTGAAAATAAATTACATTTAATTTTGTCTCATATTCGAGCAAAGGGTTAGAACATAAGATCTTCTAACATATATGAAAGAACACTTGCATGCTACGTAAACATTGGAAGATCACCATAATTAGCGCGGAATCGAATGAACTGCGTGAAAAAGGGAAGTGTTTCATTAGTTGTTCCCATCGCAATAGTACTTTCCAAGGTTGCAATCACCGCGACAATTCTCAAGATAAAATCGAGTATCGACACACCTTGACTTGCATTGGTTCTCGGAGTTGAACCCGAGCCTAGCTTAGTCACTCATGCCTTCATTTTGTCAAATAGATGATCGTAAAACGCCCGAGAAATTTAAGCTACGAATGCTCCAAATGAGGCTGGGCATGAAGTATTTATAGGGTCGTGAAAGGTGTAAAAAAATTTAATTAATACCACTCTTCATATGGCTAGTACATTATGCAGGCAAAAAGTTGGCAAAAAGGGTAATTAATTAAGCCAACTTATCGTACTAGCTCTATTATCACAGGATTATTTTAATCCCAAAATGAATTTGTTTGTGTATCTCCAACTTCACCAGATCTTTTCCAGTCTAGGAAAATTGATTCTTCACCAAATTTGGCATAAATAAGAGTACATGAGATGAACTAATCCACTNCACCAGATCTTTTCCAGTCTAGGAAAATTGATTCTTCACCAAATTTGGCATAAATAAGAGTACATGAGATGAACTAATCCACTTCATTTATAATTCATGAGCCACGCGTGGAGTTATGGTTTTCTTGAATATAAATCTATTTTGAGAATATCGAGTGTGGTAGGGTAAGGTTGATCCTCAATAGGGAAAACATGCAATACTTACATGATTTCCTCAAATAGAGATAGTGCAGGATTACAATTTTTCGCTCGTTATGTAAGAACTTATGTGAGAAAGTGATATGAAATTATGTCGTACTATAGTCCCAATCATGGCTACTAATAAAATAAGACTAGGAACCAAAAATCAGACAGAACGATAATGATTAAATGGATATGCATGTTGTTGACGTTAAAAATCTATATGAAACCTTTATCTCACCCTTTGTGGGAGAACAATCCTTCAATCTACGAGAAAAAAACATGCATAAATTAGCTCGGTCCTCTATGAGAAAGAAGGTTGATGACGTACCACATTTTGATTTTCTAAATCGTTATTTGAATTTGAAATTAGTAAATCAAAGTATGCTGAAAAATTACAAGTATTATGAATAAATTTCGTTCATTCCTCCGTTAGGCAGCCTATGACTTGAATGCGCAGAAATTGAAAGGGACAATTACTAAAATAATTAGGATAACATATATTCTTGATGTTTCTGCTTCTTACTTTTCATTAAAAACAACGTTTTATACATATAACACATTAGGTTACATTTATGAGCATAATGAACATCATTTTAACCATTACGTTACCAACACGATAACATTATGTTGTTGAATAATGTTATTTGTAAGCAGTGTTTACCCGTCATCTGTGAGTCACTTTCATTTCCTCAATAAATTAAAATGCATCCCAACTTTAAAATATAGCAATTATTTTAGTGTCACATCATCACTGATCGATAAGCGCTGCATATGTATAGAAACTCTCTATGTTATTCATAGAAAACAACTTCAAACCTCTCCCTGTCAGTACAAAACACGAGTAATACATTATATTACTTGACTAATATCGCAACATACCATTCTCCACCGCCACAACCACCAACACAAAGATGAGTAACATATTATGTTATCCTTTTGAAACCACTCCACGCCCATCTAAAAATTACCATCACCACCATCCGATCGCTGTACCACAAAATTCCACTTAAAATTATTGACAAAAACCACGAAAAAAAAATCAAGGAGCATCAACTTTAATGACAAACAAAATAATGGTGTCAACAAAAGGACCATATTATCGGGGTCACAGCTTGCGATCTAAAATGAAGAAGCTGCAACACAAGAAGAAGAGGATTCCAGATTGCCACCACATGTGATGAACCCACTGATAGTAGTGATAATATGAAACAGAGAGGAAGGTGCAGAGATGATGATGTCCACGCAGTGGTGGTGCTAAGGTATAATGTTGGAAGTTGTGTTCCAAGATATTAGATATTGAAAGTGAGGAGATCGTGTATTTTATATTTTAAATGGTAAATAATAGTTTTTCAAATGTTTATATTAATAAGTAGAGATATCCTACATATATAAAGGAGGCAAACTCTTCCAAGACACATGTCGCAATTTCCCATCGTCATTCTCTTTTCTTTTTTTTTCTTTTATTTATTTCAGTCTTCCATTACTTCACGCTATATCACTTCCCCACTCCACAAGCCCATACCAAAACACAGCACTGACGGAATGTACTTTCACGTAGCGCCCCATACCTCTTTGCTCCTCAATTTATTTCACACAGCGCCCCATATCATGCAAGATTTCCCCCGCACAAGATTCCGCTTTAATCTTTGCAAATTCCATCGCCCTCTTAGAATTTCTCTTCATTAAGATCTGCGCAGTGGTGATTCCAGTTGTAGCAATATGGGAAGTATTGACTTTCGCGATGTCCGGATGTTTTGAGTGCCGACAATTGTATACCACAGGAAGAAATTGATTCACGAGCGTAATGATTTTAGTCGTCTCTCCCATGAATCTCGATGTAATTTAATTATAATTTTACCTTTTTAGATTTAGATTGAATTAGTGTTTTCTCTTGGCAACAAATTAGATTTTGAATAACTTTATTTTTGCAGTTAATGTGAATGAAATAGAGGCATTATATGAATTGTTTAAGAAGTTGAGTAGTTCAATTATAGATGATGGATTGATACATAACGTATGACTTTCCCTCAAATGATATATTTTCAACTAAGGTTCGAGCTTATACATATTATTTTAAGCTGAGCTCCTACTAATGGGTTATATACACTTGGATTTTCAGGAGATATTTATGTGCTAATACTCCCATTTATGCATCCAGGGAACAAGAGATTATACGAACCTGAGTGGGGAAGTAACGAATGATGTGAAAAACCTTTGTCCTGAATAGTTCTCTTGAAGCAATCTCCAATTCCTTTGTATGGTTGTGCTGATTTAATAGAAGATTTTTCAGGCTAATTTTTTTTATCCCTTTTGTCCTGTAAAGTTTTGTATGGGACTCGACTATCCATATGCACCTTACTTGATTTAGAGGTTTTATTGAATAATTGTTCTGATTTCTGTAATTGCTATATTTAAAAATCGAGATTAAATGGCAAATGCTGCAGTAGTTTGGTTATGTTGTTGATGCATGGTATTCTTGTCAAAAACTAATTAAAGCTAAGGGAAAATTTTCAAGATGAATTTTTTAGTAATATGTTATGTTTTGGTGCATAATCCATTTAGCTTTGTGAATCCATTATTACATGCTTTCTGCAGTGAAAGAAATATTCAGAATCAAAATCATTCGAGAATAACTGCTTTTACAATTGTAACTAAACTGCACCTTCAAAATTTACTATTGGTTAGTTTTAAAGATCTCAGTTTGAGATGTCAGAGTAGAATAGTTATAGCAGACTATCTCTTAGCTGTTGCAAATGTCAAAAGATTTTGGAATAGTATTAACTTTGGTAATTTCTTCAGGCATGAAAACTTATGCAGAGCCCAAAAAAATTAGATAACTGATCACAACTGCAGGCAGTTGATGTAAGAAAAGGTTCCAGCAAGATGGCTGCATATCGCCGGAAATGGAAGGTCGACGATCTTGTGCTTCCAAAGGTTAAAGGATTTCCAGCGTGGCCAACTATAGTATTCCCTTCCTTTTTATACCAAGCTTTGTTTTTGGTTTTTCTCTACTTTCATTGAATTAGAATTTAGTGTATCACGTTCTTAGATTTTTGCCGTTCTTAGGTGTTGAAGTCAATTAAAAGATTACTTCATATCTTACCTGCTTGCATGGGTTTTCAATTTTATTCTGATGGAGATGAAAATTAGTGGATTCTATTTCTAATTTTTCATATCAAAATTAGACATGCAGCAGATGGTATGAAGATGATTGGTGCTCACAAAGAGCTCCTGTCTTGAGGACCTTTTTTCTCTAAACCAATCATTCCCACTCTTATTATGTTACATGTAAGATCTTTGAATTTATTAACAACGCCACCCCATACTGATGGAATTGGTTGTCTTTAAACAGGGCCGGACCTGTGTTTTGCGGGGCCCGAGGCGAACTTCAGATTTTGGGCCCATGAATCATAATAAGCAATAATTTGTTTTATTTATAAGAGATTTAAGGAACTAAATCTGTTAATTTAAAATCAAAAAATAAAACAAAGAAAATAAAATATTTAAAATATGTATTTTATAATCAAATGACAATGCGAAAATATTCTAAAAGATCACTTAAATACAAGTCGTNGAAAATAAAATATTTAAAATATGTATTTTATAATCAAATGACAATGCGAAAATATTCTAAAAGATCACTTAAATACAAGTCGTCTTGCGGGTTTTCGAGACAAAAATATGCAAAACAAATTCATATATAGGATAGGGCCAAATTGAAGCAACCTATATCACATATTTTACTTAATCTTCTTCACATATAGTCATATAGAGTGGCTTAATTTCTACAAAATTGACCTGGTTGCTCGTCAATTGAATTTTAATAACCTAACTGCATTGAGACAAGCGTTTTGCGATAGACAATACAACTAAATCAAATTCGTGTAGATTGTCATGTGTGCTGTGTGCACATGTTAGTTTTTGAGAAGTTGCACTTCAAGTCTTAGTGCCGTCGCTACCGATTGTCGTGGACTGTGAAGGAAAATGAATTATTGTGTTGAAGTTGGGTTTTTAAAAATAGGGATACACCATTTTCTTGGCCCCTCAATATGCTGGGCCTGAGGCAGAGGCATCTTGGGCCTCTAATCAGGTCCGTCCCTGTCTTTAATCGAGCTTCTTCAACACAAGCTATACTCGACCATATTGTCTACCTACTTTTTTAATGAGAATTAAGTGGTGAAACTATTGAAGTGTTTTATAATCCAATTACCTAAATCCATGTTTTTCCTTCTGGATCAAGTTCCATTGTATTTTGTAACTAAAGTTAAATGACTTCGTATTGATTAGAAATCATCAACTTCGCTTTATTTATGTGCCCCGCGCGCAATTTTTTTTCCTAATGTCTTTCAAGCTGATTGAATGTCCATCATTTTGGGTCCATTCAATAGCCATTAAAGTTTCAACTCTACAATTGATTGAATAGTGGCATATTATAATCCCTCAATTTTAAACAAATCTATGATTTTCGAAGAAGGAAAAGAAAAACATGTCACATTAAATATAATAAAAAAAGGGGAGATAAAGCTCTGTGCACGGAGAATTTTGTTCCGTGCAATTTATTTTTATTATTATTATTTTTTTATGCTCACTCAATTTTTTTTCCCTTTCTCACGCAATCATCCTTATTAAAAAATCTACTTCCATCATATTTTTCCATTTTCCTCTTCGAATCAAATTCTTTTAACAGACAATTTTTTATTATTATTTTTTTCGATTTCATTTGCTTAAATAAAAACTATCTCTTGATAGGATTTAGTTGCTTAATTTGATGGGATACATGGGATGAATTAATAGTTTTTTCTTTGGTATCATGTCTTGCAAATTTACCCTTTATAATTCTCTTAACATATTTTTCTAGTGGATATAATAGACTAACGGTGGGTGAGTTGTATCATATTACCAATTAAGCAAATTAACTCTTTATTAAAGATTTATAGAATTTAAGGGAGAATATAATTTAACATAGATATAGGGAAAAGCGAGATATGTTGATGGTCAAAGCTCATATTTTGTGAATATAATTTTGATTGTCTATATTACATTTAATTTTTTATAGCTTTTGTGTAGGAAATTATAGCAGCTTGAATTTTAAAAGTCCAATTTCTGTGAAATTAGAATTAGTGGGTTCTAAAAGACCCTGGTCGATTTTCTTAGAATTAACTATGAGTGATCATTTAAGTATTGATGCATCAAAATCTAAAGACTATTCTCGAGGTCACTATTCTTTTTCCCTCATTTTGGCGTTATTGTGTTGGTTAGCGTGGTCGTAAGAAATTATTGCATTGTATATGATGGGTTTTCTTTGGAATATAGGACATTGTTAAGGAGAGTGGATTCTTGGTGTTGATTCCAAGAATAACTGAGAACGAAATTGAGGTAAATATTATGTTCTTCTGGCTAAAATATATTTAATTTATTTTTCCAGTATCATTTGGTTGTTTGCGTGTTCAAGAGGGGTAGGAAATTCCAATTTTCCACAGTTTGAATCCACTTTTTTTTTTTCATTTTTAATTTTAGGGAGGTAATCTTGAGATTTTTACCCAAATTCCAATGGAATTTTCATGATCTAAAAGGAAGAATAAAGGTAATCCTGTCTCCTTCCAGTACTATTATGATTTATCTATCGTTTTATCAATGCATTCATTATTTTGTTTTTTATATTGTATATTCTTTTGGATCCTGTTTAAAATAAGTGGACTCGTTTTATCAACAAATGTGCAACGCAAGGTGGTCACACTAGTTTTATAAAAAGTGTTATTTAAATGTAGGGTAAAAATTAAAGAATTAAAAAGATGATACATGTTGTCAATGATAAGTTTACTAGTGAATGAAAGTTGTATCCCTACAGCCCTAAAAATTATTACCGCTATATCCATGATTTTTCAATATAAATATAGGACTTTAATTATTAATAAAATACACACAAGTCTAGACTTCTCTTTTCTTTCTTCTCATAACACATTATCAGCATGAAAACTTAAGCCCCGTTTAAGAGTGATTTTTCAAACCCCCCCCCCCCCAAATTTTATTTTTGACCATTATTTCACTGTTTCAAACATAATTTTTGACTTTTTCTCTCACAGTTGGCTCCTACTTTTTTTCTAACGGTCAAAAAATCAATTTTCAAAATCACTACCAAACAGGCCCTTAATCTTTCAAAGATTAGTGAATATAGTAATTTTTTAAGTATAATCATCTATCACATGTACTGAAATTAATTTGGTGACATGTAAATTTTTTTACATACAATGCTGCTAATTTTTCTTCTCTATTTTAATATATGCGTACAATCATGAATATATTTATAATCTTCCGCTCCACCCCTTTTTCTTCTCTACTTTAATAAATTATTTATGATGATTCTCTTGCCTTTTGATTTGTCAGATTAATTTGCCACCACAATCAATTCATGCTACTATTTGCTTTCTTAATTCCCATGCCTTTTGATTTGTCGATCCTTTAAGTTATATATATGGCTTCTTATATCAATTTGTATTTGTATAATTAATTCATGTAAAAGAATGGTAATCATTACTTGTACATGCTAATTAGTCTAAGGGGGTGTTTGAGCCACATTATTTTGATAATAATGCATTTTTGAATAGTGTATTGATGGAAAATGTGTGATTAAAAAATATGGAAAAGTTTTTTATTTGCGTGTAATATTATTTTATTGAAGAGTGTGTGGTTGAAATGATATCAAATTACTGTTTAAGAATACATTTTTTTGGAATAATGTAGCTCAAACAGGCACTAAAAAGTATTGATTTGTCCTCACATAATTGATACATGGTATCGTTTGTAATCAATTATTATTGATTGTACGCACATCCCATAAATTATGTAATGTGGTATTCCATTCAATTCAAGTTAATGAATTCAAGTTAATTTATGTGTGCAATTGAACGTTTCATCTTCTTCTTTCTTTCGATTTAGCAATAAATATTAATTATTGAATTCATTTTTAATTATTATTGTTCTTGAATTAGCATAATATTATAACTAATATTCTTGAAGAATATTACTTACTCTAGAAGAGCATGAACTATATTTTTTAATATTCCAGAAGAATAGTAATTGCCCTTAAAGAGTATGAATTATATTTTTAATTATTTCAGAAAAATATTGACATATCAATACAACGTGTTTCAGAAGTAGTACATGTTCCGAAGAACATATTAATTTAAATTAATGTTTATCCCTGAAACCAAACACGTAACTTATGTGATGTTGACTACTTGATTAACTATTAAGTGATGTTTAATCATATTTTTTTAAACTAGCTGTATTTTCATTTGTTTTATTGTGTAGTTAATCAAATGACAAATATCGCAAAAACTTGAGTTTGGTGTACTTGACATATATGGTAAAAATTATTTGTCATGGATACTCGATTCTAATATTCATCTTGTCTCAAAAGATTTGAAAGAGACAATGAAAAAGGAAACAAAGAATCCTTATAGTATTGTGTAAAAGCACTCATCTTCTTTCGTCATCATCTTCATAATGAATTGAAAGTTGAATATCTTCATGAGAAAAATCTATAGGTTCTTTAGAAAAAACTAATTGAAAGATTTGATCAATAGTGGACTATAGTCCTTCCCAAAACTCTCTATGAGTGGATGCACATTCATTTATAAGACTTTAAAACTGTTAGTAAGTATAATTTTGAATTGTTCAGAATACTTTTAAAATTGACATTGTGTAGAGAAAAATCACTGATGAAGATATGTTGAAGAAAACTTTTTTGACCTTTCACGCCTCGAATGTACTCTTACGGCAGCAATATCGTGAGCGTGATTTTAAAAAAGTACTCAGAACTCATATCTTACCTGCTTGTGGTTAAACAAAATAATGAACTGCTGATAAAAAATCATAGATTACATCCAACTGGTTCTGTACCATTGCCTGAGACAAATGGTAGTGCATTATCTTAAACAAATGTAATATCAAGACAAGGATGCAGGCGTGGACGTGGACATGGACTTACATGTGGAATAAACTGTGGACAAAAGAATCGACGAAACTATCAGCAACAAGGTAACAATTTCAAAAGGCACAAAGCAAAAGAAAGTAAAACGTTTAAAAAAAAAGCACGAAGAAAGTTGCTTTAGACATAAAATGAAAGGACATTAAGCACGTACCTGTCGTACGGCAAAATATCTTGTAGATCTTTACCAAAATTCAATCAAGTGAAGAAAAATTTTACTGATTATGATGGTCCTATTGATGTGACTCATTTGGATGTCTACAATTTCTTTGCCGGTCCAAATGGGGATATTAACAATTTGATTTAGGATGGTGTGATGAAAGATATAGATTAGCTTATTTTCCATATCTCTAGTATTTATATTTATTTTAGAAATTTAATTTGAAATATGTTTTTATTTTTCGCAAAAAAATTCAAACTTTATTATGCATTATTAATTTTACAATAATGAATTGTGCTTATCCTTTTAAATTTAAATACAATTTTTTTTAAATATATTTATTTTGTTCTATTTATAGATTCAAAATGAATTTTCAAGATATCTGCTTAATTAATAGTACAACTACACATAAAAATCTTCAAGATAAAAATATTTTTTAGACTTAATATTAGCAGAAAATAATATTAATACGACATCGGATGCATTGAATATCATTAAACAAAATAATATTAAATATCTTTCCATAACTTTTTTGTGTTTGGTCAGAAGTGGATTAAAAATAAAAAATAAAAAATAAAACTACATGCACTCCCATCGAGCATATATCATACATTTATAAAATTGGTTGGATCAAATATTGTCACAAACTAAAAAAAAAAATTATGCTTTGACATGATCAACCTAAACATCGAATAGCTATAATGACACGTCAAATAATAAACGATTCACATGAACATCCTTTAAAAAATCAAAAGATTCTTTTATTTAATGATTATCCATGTGTAGCTTGTTTGCAAGGCAAGCTAGTCATTAAACCCTTAACTGCAAATGTCAATATTGAATCTCCAACTTTTTTGAAAATAATTCATGAAGATATATTGGTTCACATACACCCACCATGTGGATCATTCGTTATTTTAAAGTATTAATTGATTTTTCTACTAGATAGTCATATGTTTGCATACTTTCCATTAAGAATGTAGTCTTTGCTAGATTACTTGCTCAAATCACAAAATTACGAGCACAATTTTTTTATTACTCAATCAAGAATATGCGTCTTCACAATGCTAGTGAATTTAAATCACAAGCATTCGATTATTATTATATATCAATTGAGATTGTAATTGAACATTCGGTTACACATGTCTATACACAAAATGGTTTAGTTGAGTCGCTTATTAAACTTTTATAATTTATTGGTAGACTATTACTTATGAAAATAAAACTTTCAACTTCTATTTGCGATCATGTCATATTATATGTTGTGTCATGGGTTTGAATAAGACCAACTACCTATTATTGATATTCACCTTTGCAACTTGTATTTGGTCATAAACCTAATATTTTTCACCTACGAATTTTTGGTTGTGCCATCCAAGTCCTTATTTCACCACCATAATATACTAAAATGAGTCCCTAAAAAAGACTTGGGATTTATATGGGTTTTGTTTCACAACTATTATTAGGTATCTTAAACTTTTAAAGAATAATTTATTTATTGCACATTTTGTAGATTGTCATTTTGATGAAACGATTTTCTCAAGTTTGAGAGGGCAATAATTAAATCCTGAAAAAAAGAAAATTTATTGTAATGAAATAATTCTATCTCATTTTGATTCCCGTAACAATCAATATGAGCAAAAGATTTAAAAAATCATTCATTTGCAAAAGGTTACAAATCAATTAACCGATGTATTTGTTCACACAAGAAAAGTGACAATCATATATTCCAATAGAAAATATTCCAGCAAAATTAATACCCCTGTAGGACTATCTAATATAGCAAATGAATCTCAAATACGTTAGAAGCGTGATCGATCAATTGGTTTAAAAGATTATGTACCTCAAAAGAAAAGTACAAGAAAAAAATCAACAAAAAACCTTCGGAAGAAGTAACATTAGAAATATTGATCAATCAAATATTAAAAATATGATTCCTAAAGAACCACAAGTTTTCGAAAATAATGATATTTCAATAAATTATATATTATCTCATAAATTATATGAATTGAATAATGTTGTCATAAATAATATTTTTGCCTTCAACGTGACTTCTGATATGATGCAAAATAAGGACTCTAAACCACAGTCTGTTAAAGATTATCAAAACAAAAATGATTGCCAAGATGAAAAGAGGCTATACAAAAGAATTGAATTCCTTAGAGAAACAAAAAGTGTTTGGACATGTAGTTCGAACACTTGAAAATGTAATCTATATTCGATATAAATGGATTTTTATACAAAAGAAATTGAAAATAATGAAATTACAATATATAAAGCTCAACTTGTAGCTCAAAGTTTCTCATAAAAACTTGGAATTGATTATGAGGAAACATATTCTCCATAATGGACGCCATCACTTTTAGATTCTTAATTAGTTTAACTCTCACAAAAACTCGATATACGCGTTATAGATATAGTAACTACTATTTATATGATTCACTTGATAGTACATATATATATAAAAGTCCAGAAGGACTCAAAGTGCCAACAACAAATGATACATACCTGAGAATCATGTTCTCAATTAAATTACAAATATCATTATATGAATTGAAACAATCCGAACACGTTTGTTATAATCACCATAGCGAATATTTGTTGAAAGAGTTTTATAAAAATGATAATGTGAATTTGCAATTATGACAGTTTATGTTCATAATTTAAATTTAACTAGAATTTCTGAAGAGCTCAACAAAACTGTAGATCATTTGAAAAATGAATTTAAGATGAAATATTTGGGAAAAATAAAATTTTGTCTTGAATTTCAGATGGAACACTTTTCAAAAGAATTATTTGTTCATCAATCTATATATACAGTAAAAGTTTTAAAACGTTTCTATATTAATGATATACATCCATCAGCATCATCTATGGTTGTTCAATCATTTGATGTAAAAAAATGATTCATTTTGTCCACTTCAAGACGGAGAAAAAGTTCTTGACCCTGAATTACCATATCTTGGTACAATTGAAACATTAACTTATTTTGCAGCTGCACTCGACACAAGATAACTTTTTCTGTAAATCTCCTTGCAAAATATATCTATACACCATTTTAAAGATATTGGAATGGTGCTAAACATATTATTTGTTACATAAAAGGCACTATTTATTTGCGATTATATATTCTCAAAAATTGGAATCCGATTTAGTGCGGTATGCAAATGCTAGTTCTTTTTCTGACCCGTATAAAGTTAAATCACAAACAAAATATGTGTTTATACGTGGAAGAATAGCTATATCATGAAGATCTATGAATCAATTATTGACTGCAACATCCTCAAATCGTTCTGAATTTTTGCAACCCATGAAGAAGGCTGAAAATGTCTACCGTTGAAGAATATGACTCATCATATCCAAACACCATGGGAGTTAACTTCACAAAAGATAGTTCAACAATTTTGTATGAAAACAATACATATTATATTGCGCACCTGAAAGGAGATATATCAAAGGTAACAAGTCAAATCATATTTCTCTAAAATCCTTTTATACACATGAGCTTCAAAAGAATTGTGAAATCAATGTCCAACAAATTTGTTCAAATGGCAATGTGACCGATTTATTGACAAAAGTATTACCAACATCCACATTCAAAAAATTGGCTCATAAGATTAAAATTGTGAGCTCAAAAATTTTCAATGATCAACATCAGGGAAAATAATTATATTCTTTTTCTTTCGCTTATATTTTATTCAATTGGATTTTCCTAACAATGTTTTAATGAGGCAGCACTTATTTTTAATACTCCAAAAATAACTGTACTCATTTTCCTTTGTTTGATTTTTTATCCCATTTAATTTTTATCAAACAGGGTTTTAAAGCGATAGATTTTTGTAATGGTAAGTTTATCATTGAATAACAATTGTATACCTACGAGCCTCAAAATTATTACTGTTGTATCCCTTATTTTTTATAGCTCTCAATAAAATATACATAAATTTATTGACTTCTCTCTATTTTTTTTCTCTTTTCTCTCTTTCATAATAAAAGATAATATATTTCAATTTAAAGAAGGAGAAATATTCAGTATAGCTTGTGGACCTATCTTACGCAGACAAGATCTTCGCTACCTAGCCAAACAAAGATCAAGGCAACTCGGGTCTGAACATTCTAGTCAACTTCCCAGTCATTGAACATTCTCTATTCATTCTCGTTAGCATAGAATTCAAATTTCAATGTTGAAATCTTATTATGGTGTGATTTTCAAGTTGCCACAAACACAAATATATCGGGTTGATTGCATTATTAGTGACATAGTTTTATCCATTAATTCATCCTGCTCGAAAAAGTATACCCTAACTCTCTTACTCGAATGGACATTAACTCCATATCTAGAATAATGGCAAATTAAAATTGACTCCATCTCATCTTGCATATGCATGTTGCATTCTCCTGGAAAATTTGCTACTTGTACAAAACAAAATGTACATAATGAATTACACAGTATGATGTTGAGGAAAAAGATTAGATGAAAAAATTGATAGTATTTCAAATGACAAGTGGTAGATTGCAATGTGATATTATGTAATCAATTATGTAAATTTTAATGCACATATAGCAAGATTCATTCTCGTGGAGGTGCAAAGGACCATTGACCAAGAATAGAGTAATGGCATGCTCTTTTGAAAAATGGAAAACAGTTTTAATTATTACAAAAGAAATCAAGCCATGTTTGAGCTGCATTCATTCACAAAAATACATTCTTTAACAGTGATTTGGCATCATTTCCACCACACATTCTTCAATAAAAATAATATTATATGCAAATTCAAAACTTTTCCTTATTTTTTAACTACATATTCTTTATCAATCTACTATTTTAAAATACATTCTTTCAAAATAATATGGTTCAAACACAATATATTTCCACTATTAATGTCATAAAAGTCAAGTTCACTTTTTCTTTATTTCTTGATATTATTTCTCCTCCAAAACACCAAGCAGGCCAATCTTGTGATCAATTTTTTTCCACAGAGAGAGAGAGAGAGAGAGTTGATTGGAACGAGGAGTTTCGGTATAATAATCACGCTTTTCGCTTATTCCCATGCTTAGATATGCCCCATGCTAAAGATGGCAAAAATACCCGTCAAACTAGAGACCCACAAGCCTCAACCCGAACGAGGCTTGAATTGCCTACTTTTGATTGGGTATTCCCCAGCCCAAGGTGGGTATGGGTAACTGAGAGCCCCACCCCCATTTAATTTTTTTTTTAAAGAATTTAATACTTTAAATGAAAAAACATCAAAAATTTTCTTTAATTCTAATAAAATATAGCAGTTAAAATTATCTAAAGAATATAATAAACAATAAAAACAATAATTTATTAAACATATACGAATAATTTAACTTTTAAAAATAAATTAATTAATTAAAAATTTTAATAACTTTATTATTGTCTCGAATGAATATGAATAATAAAATGAATTATCAAAATTATTAAAAAAAAATTAAATTGATACATGAACGGGGCAACCGTCCCATCCTACCAGCCTAAAAATGGGTACAAGGCTGGAAAATGCCCTACCCGGAGCCTGCTCCGTTCCCAACCCTACCCCACACCATAACACATTGGAGTTGCTTGTTCTAATTTTTTGGTATTCATCTTTCATCCCTTCTTTTCACTCTAAAATAAAAGAACGTTTCGCTTTGCTTAAGAGATTGAAAGAAGCAACTTCTTTTCTCTTTTTTAAAGAGCATATTTTATCATTTAAAAAACATCCATAAATTTAGAGTTAAAATTTTCAAGTACTCCAACAAGCTCTTTATATTTAACACTTAATTTTATCATGCCCCGAAAATATTTATTATTTTTTTCCCTATCTTTTATTTTATCCAACTTTTGTTTATATTATTTTATTATTTTCTTACATTAAAAATTGAAATCTTTAAATACATTTAATTATAAAAAATGAGTTTGACTCTCCATTTTAATTTAAAACATTAATTTAAAAAATCTATTGAAGCCTAACTTTAAAGGTTGACTCTTAAAATAAAGAGAATCTCATATTTAAAGAGTCTTAAAAATGTTTTAATGCTAATTAGTACCATTAGTATTAAAATATCGATCTAAATGCCACTAAATAAGAAGCAAAATTAAATGAATCATTTAATTTTACCTTTCATTGAACCTATCACCAACAAGTGACTGTCTCCATTAGTTCTCATGAGCAATAATAGCCGTTGCATCATACTGCAATGCAGCTAGATTCAGTGTTAAAGCAACGCTAAATCCTGACCAAGGCTAATTGTACAAGGCAACTCTCTCAAGATTTTAATCATAACAGCCTGTGTATTGAAAAACTCATATTTCTACTCTCATACGTTTCTACTTGGTCATTGGAACAAAATAATAATGGGTTGCAATACTCACATTTTAAGGATAGGTCTCTATGTTGCCAGTTCTTGATATAGAAAGTAGCATTGTCCAAGTGCATTCTCATTTATTCTTGTACAGCTAACCGCATTTAAGTTCTTGCAACATCACAAAGCATTTTTTAAAGTTCGAAACCCAATCTTAAAAACCCCCCACCGCTCCGCCCCTCAAACATCGTGAGGAAAACAAATTGCTGGATGTGCCCCCAACAGGCCAGGAAACAAGAGTTTGCCCGTACACTGACACCCACAAAGAGTTTAATTCCATATCTCAGAAATCGAACTCTCACACTACAACTGCCATCAAGACTAAAACTACATCACTCCTGTCTTTTACATCACAGGCCTTTCCTCTTTTGAAGCTGGTAGAGGACTTTAAATACAATGGAGAAGATCCACCTTTCAAGCATAGGAGACATTATCGAAGCTGTTAAACTGGAATATTTATCGAAAACATTTTCACAGTAGCCTACAACTGCCAACTGGTTAGTTTCTGATTCAACTTCTATGGTATTATTTTTACCAATCTATATGAAAGGCATCCCAATTAACAAACTGCAAACTCCATACCGTATAAAACCTCCAAGGTTCCGACCCATGATTCTGAGCACATCCAAAAAGGGCCGATACAAACTATTATCAAAAAGAAAATCTTAAATTCTTTTTATCCTTTAATCCTATTATGTAGAATCCAATCCACCATACCAACTACCAACAAATGTTCCATCACGTTCTAGTCTTTGTCCAGCCTTGTGCAGGGACTCTACAACAACAGGGCACTGTTTATCCATCAACCACATAACACATCCATAATTGCTAAAAAGCTATATAGAAAATTAGGCAAGTCTAGATTACAAGAATTCGAGATTGAATCAGAATCAGTATTTAGACAAATCTCGTTTCTAGCCATTAGAACATCCAGTACAAATAGAATAGAATTGTGCATTGAATGAAAGACGATGTAAAGTAGTGATATAAGACACAAATCTAATGCAATCTTTCATTGGCTGCATCTGCAGTAGAAGTCGTGAAGTTCGGAATGAGCATTATAAACTAAAACAAAAGAATCTGACACAGCTCAAACGTGACTTTCAAGCTTTCAACACAGTTTAGCTGTTTGGTGAGAGAATGCACGGAGTGCACAACTGAACTTTCAGACGTCTCAAAGTAGAGCACAAAATGATATAAAGAAACAAATAACAGTTAAATCAGTATCATACTTGTACGTGGAAAGGGAGGGAAATCTGTCAGCATGTGATATCAAGCATTTTAACCTTACCACCATCAGATGCATAGATTGCGCCCTGAAAATTGTTTTTGGCTACAAGATTTATCTGATACACTGGGAGTTAGAATATTACCTGTTGTTTGTAAAAAACGCATGTTCCATAAGCCTGCTGCAATTCAAACATTAATGTTAATTAATTCCATTGTACTAAATCAATGTCTTGCAGAAGAAAATTACAAGACATAGCCTGAAGTAAATTACAGTTGCTGCCAGATTTTTCAGTGATTTTCAAAAACCAGGATCAGTCCTGTCCTCGGAGCTGCATCTTCCCTCTAACTGCTACAGTGGCAAGCTCCTCATTCCGTGCATGATAAACTACAAAATCTTGAAAAGAATATTGACCAAAACATGCATAACCACAGTGATATAGATTTTTACAGTATGAAAAAGTAAGAAAAGAAGTTAGCAGTTATGCATAAAATCTTCTGAACTACATAACACCCTACATATTCCAATTGCAGGATTGAAAATATTCAATATGCATGGGAGCTAAATGATAGAATTTAGGAGCATAGCTCACCAGGAAACTACGAAAGAAATTTCCATGATACTAATAGATGTGTTCCAACAAAATCAGTGATACATCGCAAATTTAGCAAATATTTCACCAACTAGAATTCTTCAAGTGGCGTTAATTTTTAAACAAGACAAACAACCATAAATCCTAAAGACACAGCTGAGAACTAAACGTAATGTCATAACAGCTGTTAGAGGAAGTAAAATGGATAAAGATAGCTGGCTACACAGGTTCTTGGGAGCACTATTTATTAAGCTTGGTATCATATGGTCTCGGGACATGGCAATTTGATAGGTAAGATCTTCAGATATTGGTCCTCCTAAAGAAAAGCATCAAGGTAGACAGTCGGTTTTCCAAACCCTGGTTCATCTGGTCTTCTGGTTTAGGCAGGAGGCTTCACCAAAAGAAACAAGGCTGACTTCAGGCTTCAGATGTCTCAGCTGTTTTGTTGGGAAGGGAAAGGAAACAAAGGGAAAAGAAGAGCATCAGTCATAAAGGGAAGACAGGAACGTTATCACATAAAATTGACTAAACTTTTTATGAGCAAAAAACGATACGAACTTTTTGGAAAGCAATGAATAAAAATAAGGATTTAAAGTGAAACCAAGGTCTACCTGCATGCTTATTATCGAACTCTAGTAATCATAATTTCTCCCCCTAGAAACAGGGTTACGTCCAGATAACCTGGGAAAAGAAGTTGACGATCAGGGACTTGGAAGATCTTATCAGTTTATACCAAATATTGGCAAGATATATGGATATAAATTTGGATAGTTAAAAAAACATCAATTTGAAAATGCCCATGTTTTGAGTCGAGAAAAGAGACACCAAGTTGGTAAGTACAATAATAAAGATCTGAAGCACCTAAAATGTAGTATTTGTCGAAGTCTGGCACAGCTTAAAAGGTCAATTCACTTCAATTTCTATGACTAACATCTTATAGAAAATTTATAATCTTGGAAAACATAATATCCGAATATTATTTAGGAACTATACTGGTTGTACCTGACATAAGACAGAATAAAGAATATGGCCATCAGTCTAGTGCCTCAACAGAGAACAGAATCTTACCCAGAACCACCAGAACGACCTGAGGAATAACCTCCATATACACCATAAGCAGAGCTGCCACCCCCACTCTGCAAATAATTTAGAAAACATAATTACCCCATGGACAAAGTAGAAAGTATAACAAGTTTTTTCCTCCATTTCTCTCTTTTTTCCCCTCAAAATTAATCAAAATAGAATATGCACAAACTTTACCTGAAGACCACTATAACTTCCATAAGCTTCAACACGTGGCAATTCAGGAGAGCCATCATATCCACCAGAATAGGAATACCCATGGCCACGGTTCTTAGCATCTCTGTGTTCATATTTTAAACTCTCTGAACCATCTGCCGACACTGGAAGGTATGGAAGTACAGGAACAAAGGCTGACATAGCACCCTCCTTCTCAAAAAGATTTGCCCTCAAGCGTGAAGTTACTTGCGTAAGAGCATCCTTTGCAATTTCAAGGTCTCCAGAAATCTGATAAATATTTTATTTTAAGAAAAACAGAATTAGGTACTGATGTACTGCATGGTTTAGGTGTTACAAAATGGCATGGTTTCTCTTTTAACCTTCCATCTATCGTTTAAATTTAGATACTGAAAAAGGATGAGCAAGTATAAAACTTAAAAATTGCTGCTCAAACCTCAATAAAAAAAAAAAAAAAAAAAAAAAAAAAAAAAAAAAAAAAAAAAAAAAAAAAAAAGAAAAAAAAAAAAAAAAAAAAAATGTCTCCCAAAAAAAAAAAAAAAAAAAAAAAAAAAGAAAAAAAAAAAAAAAAAAAAAATGTCTCCCAAAAAAAAAAAAAAAAAAAAAAAAAAAGAAAAAAAAAAAAAAAAAAAAAATGTCTCCCAAAAAAAAAAAAAAAAAAAAAAAAAAAGAAAAAAAAAAAAAAAAAAAAAATGTCTCCCAAAAAAAAAAAAAAAAAAAAAAAAAAAGAAAAAAAAAAAAAAAAAAAAAATGTCTCCCAAAAAAAAAAAAAAAAAAAAAAAAAAAAAAAAAAAAAAAAAAAAAAAAAGAGAGCTTAAAAAAGCTCTATCACAACCACGCAGCTAGCAAAGTTTTTATGCATATTTACCTACACCTTAATATTCTCACGTGTGAAAATCATATTAGTACACATTCACTGCCATATTTATATCTTTACCTGCACCATCTCATCATCTTCAGAAGCCACCTTAGGAAGGTTTTCCTTTGACAGTATGCGAATATTAGCTTTAGTAATTTTCCTCATTTCTGAAATAATTGAACCTCCTTTGCCAATAAGGCAACCAATCCGAGAGGTTGGAACAAGTAACCTTGTAGTGAATGAAATAAGACCTGAATCTCTTTCAATTTTGTCGCTGCATCTAGGCTGCAAGCGCAGTGCTGCTTCGATCGTTGGAGAGAATGTATCTTCAAAATACTAATTGCAAATACAGTGAAAGAATTTGAATTAGAAGAAACTGAGAATGTGTACATACAAAGTCATCAACTTTTAGCCTCTGTTTGACAACATTCTCCAAAACTATTTTTCTAAAACTTATTTTCAACCACACATTCTCACAATAAAATATTTTGCACATAAACCTAAAACTTTCTTTACGTTTTAGTCACATGTTCTCCAAAAAACTACTATTCCAAAATTCATTTCCCCCCAAAATCTCTTTTTAATGGGCATCAAACAGGGCTTAACATAATTTATGCAAAACCTTTACCTCTTTCGCAGAAATAGATATTACACAATCATCTCCCTCTGCAGCAGAACTATCAACTTTGATAGATGCCCTAGATTCTTGTCTGATTTGATTTATTATCACTCCACCCTTGCCGATAACACCTCCAATGTTAACAGTTGGACAAATCAAACGAAGTGAGAATTCCTTTGAAGATGCTTCATTCCTTGGAGCCGAGTAGAGAGAACGTGACCAATCTCCACTCTCTCCTTTATATTCTCCATAAGGCCCGACTAGTGGAGTCAATCCCATAATGGAAGCACCAGCAGGACCCCCAATAAGTGAACCACCAGTAGGGTAGACACTGGGGGCAGAAGAAGCCAGCAAATGCTGAGATCGAGAAGGATTGTCATGAAGACGAGATGCAATCTGATAAAGAGCTTTCTTAACTAGAGAGCCTTCACCAGATATCTGAAACCTCACAAATAAATAAAACTAGCATATTAATAGGCTTGGAGACTTGCTCAACTCAAAGTAGATATTTGGTCAGTCCCATACTTAAATCTAAATAATAATAAAAAACTGGAAAGAACATCCCGGCAAAAAAAAAAACTAGGAATAGTAAAGTGCTATTTTGTCACATGTATTATCTTTTAAACTGTGACTCGCTTGGTAAGAAATAAGATTGGATTATTAAAGATCAAAACAAATGAAAAGGCATGAAGAAAAGAAGAATAAGAATGTAAATGTTCAGAGAAATTACATCTGCAAAACACTCGTATAAAAGAGAACATTACATTAAACAGAAACTTTCAGCGCGCAACCGAATATGGATAATAGAACTTTAGTGAGCCAGGGAATAAGGGATAGCGGAGAAGATTAAAACATATGAATCAACAATACCTGCACAAGTTCATCCGAGCCCAATGCACACGCAGGCAAATGGTCATCCTTGAGAATGCGAACCTGAGCTCCAGTTTCACTACGAATATTCTGAACTATCTGCCCACCTTTCCCAATGATGCATCCAATCTGATCAGAAGGCACTAGAAGCCGAGCAGTAACTTGTGGAGCTTCTTCAGAGTCCTCATCAACTGAAACGTCCTCAGCAACAATTCTATCATGCACCTTGAAAAGTGCATCTTGAGAAGGACAAACACGATCATCACTATCATCAAAATCATTTGTTTCCTCGCTAGTACTATATATAGTGACAACGCGATCTTCACATCCAGGTACTGACTCGCCAATTCTAATCTTCGATTTAGTTTCCACTCTTAATTGCTTAACAATTTCCCCTCCCCTTCCTATAATACTTCCAATCTTCTTTCCAGGGCACAAGTAGCGGTACACGGTGTCATCCGGCCCAATAGAGAAAAGATCTTTATCAGTTCCAGAATTTCTTCTTTTGTTTCTTCCATTATCACCAAAGTCAGACTGAGAATGAGAACGCTTCCCATAGTTTCTCTGCCCAGCCATCTGAAATAACAACTAATTGATACTTCATATTAATCTACTAGTAGCCAAGGGTTGCAAATTCATAATGTGCTAAAACAGCAAATCTAAGCAAAAACATATCTGATGGTGGTGTTTTAGCATCTAAAGAAATACATTTTATCTCATTCCAAAATTTCTATATCCACTATTGCATATTCAGAAGAACAATGTACATTTACACAACTACAATTTGTTTCTTTATGTGTGTTAGCTGAAAAGCCCTGGAATTAATTATAGCAAAATCTTAAAAAGTGGACAAATAGATAATTCTCCCAACTTGAAAGTCAGCTCTGAACACTAAATTAAATGCACATGCCACCACTGCAACGCATAAATTCTTGCACATGTTTTAAAAAGGTGCCACTGAGGTGTGCTTCAAGGAGGTACTTCAAGGAGGTACAAGACCAGTGCCTGAAGTACAAGACCAGTGCCTTGAGGCACTGGTTTTTATACCACTTATTGAGGCGGATGACTCAACGAACATGATGCCCAGAAATTTTAATTTTTGCTGTGAATTTTAAGTATTTTTAAATAAAACTATAATTCCAAACAGCATTTTTAATTGGGCCCACCGCTACCTTTTCTTGTTTGACTAAACCAAAGTTAATATTAATCAAAACCCAAGACAGAAAAATTTTAAAAACTTAAAACAACTCCCCTGCTCCACACCTCTACCAATGAAGCTTCTCCCACAAGATTCCAGCAGCCAGCAGTGTCTCAAAACTACAGCTGGTAAGTTTTCTTTAATCTTTTTTTCCTTTCATTCAGCTGGTCTCATTTTCTAATTTAATTTCTTTGCTCTGATATCAACCGGAAGCATTGTATAAACTCCAGCAGCGGAAGTATTTTCAGTTTTATTGATTTACTTGGGTGTTAAGAAATTTCGAATTTCAAAATGATTTGTGGTTTATTACATGTTTATTTTTGTGTTAGGCTTACAACTCAACTGTCCTCTAGGCTTATGCCTCGCCTCAAGAAGTAAAAATGTTTCAGCACACAACTTCTTACAGGTTGTTATTGCATTTTTACGGGTGAAAATTGCTCTGCAATTCAATTCACTCAAATACCACCCTACTATTTCTTCATAACAGAATCCAAAAAATTTCAGACTGCAAATCAAGAACATATAAAAAGTAGTAAATATTAAATCTATGAGATTTTTCCATTGATAAAAGATTGACTACACTAAAATCCCAGATCTGAAAGCCGATTTATTCTCGAGGAACAGAACGTAATAGTCAAAACAAAAAGTGAGATTTTAAAATTTCTTATTTTAATTGAATAAAAAAAAGTCCTATAGTAAATCCAGCATTCAATCATCTAATCCCAGCAAAAGAAAAGGGGGGAAGAGGAGCAGACAAGCTTCAATTTTTCGATACAAAATATTTAAGGCACAAAACAAAAGTAGAAAACCTCTATACACAAAACAGGTCCGTACGGAAAAACAGATCTGGATATTTATATTCCAAACAAATTAGTAAATTCTTCAGAAAAATAACAAAAAGATAATAAGTAAAATCTATGAGAAAATTACCTTGCATACAAAGTTGAATCTGCGAGAGATATTTCAAGATATCAAGCGACAGAAAAATCTGCGTATGAAAAGATGCCTCCGTTGATATAAAAATATCTAGGGTTTTGAGAGGACTGTGTATGTAATAAGTGGTACCTATGACATAAGTCTACGAAGTAGACGAAATAATATTCCTGTGTTTTGTGAAATTTATCGGTAGCGACTGTCAAATTTTAATTTTGGTATACATTAAGATCCGTTTGGTACCTATTTTTTTTAAAATACATTTTTCTTTTTCTTCTTTTCAATCATATATTTTTTATTAAAATAATATTACACATAAATTAAAAAAAAAAATTTATTTTTCAACCACACATTTCTCATCAATTTACTATTCAAAAATGCATTTTTATATAAAAATGTCTCACAAACACCCTCTAAACTCTATCCCATTTTTAGAATAAAAAACATAATCATTATGAAATCCATGCAAGAAATAGAAAATCAAATATGATGATTTAATGTAATTGATAACGGTAATATTTTTCATTTTTGTAGTCAAATAATGGGAATCAAATGGAGGCTAAAATTACTCTTTTATTTATTATTTATACAGAGTAACGTACCACTAGATACTGGCTTATTATTATACTTTTGATTTTATTTTATTTATTTATTTTCTTTGCTCTACTCCCTTTCTTTTGATTGCGTATGACTGCGTGAATTTGGAAAATTAGGCCGTGTAAAAAGGGCAATCTCAATTGGTAGCTTAAATTAGAGGATGAACTTGAAATGTGATCAATTATGGAGGACTTTACATCAGTAATTATTAACTGCAGAGATTATTATTGTCCATTTTGATGTCAAGTGAGGCACAAAAGGGACTTCATCGCATGCTCTTGTGTCTTTGAATATTTGTACTATGATATTTGAGGCATACGTTTAACGAAGAAATGGTCGAAAATATGATTAGAGGCTTTTGCCAGAGACATAGTTAGAGGCATCAAATAGCCTTGAACCTAGACAGAAAGCTCCATCCTATTTTTCTTAATGAGAATGAAAAACATATTCATTATGGAATCCACGCAAGCGATAAAAAAATCAAATATAACAACTTGATGTGATTGGTAACAATCATATTCTTCATTTTTGTAGTCAAAGAATGAAAATCAAATGGAGGCTAAAATTACTCTTTTATTTATTATTTATACAGAGTAACGTACCACTAGATACTGGCTTATTATTATACTTTTGATTTGATTTGATTTATTTATTTTCTTTGCTCTACTCCCTTTCTTTTGACTTACGCATGACTGCGTGAATTTGGAAAATTAGGCCGTGTAAAAAGGGCAATCTCAATTTGTAGCTTAAATTAGAGGATGAACTTGAAATGTGATCAATTATGGAGGACTTTACATTAGTAATTATTAACTACAGAGATTATTATTGTCCATTTTGATGTCAAGTGAGGCACAAAAGGGACTTCATCGCGTGCTCATGTGTCTTTGAATATTTGTACTATGATATTCGAGGCATACGTTTAACGAAGAAATGGTCGAAAATATGATTAGAGGCTTTCGCCAGAGACAGAGTTAGAGGTATCAAATAGCCTTGAACCTAGACAGAAAGTTCAATGCGAAATATAACAAATCAACTTCAATGTTCGCACACTAAGCCTCAGTGTGCGAAAAGTGAATTTTATGACAAATGTCACGGAAGCACAATTATCTATAAGTTTTGAAAATTCAACTAATCATTACTTTCAATGTAAAGATGAAGAATGTTAACTCACCAAAATAACTAGAATGTCCTCATAAATTAAATAGACCATTGGATAATAAAAAAAGAGGTCTAATTTTCAATTTAAACACTTTGAGATTGAAATAATATCTCTCATAAAAAAAAAAAAATTGCTTCAGATTAAAATAATATTTGGCATCAAATCTCTCAGGAATTGAAAGAATATCTTCAATTAAAAAAAAAAATCTCCACTTAAAATAATGTTGGAATATCAATCTCTCACATACGAAAATTGGCTTACAAACACACACAACCCCCTCCTCCCGGAATTTTAGAAAGAATAATGCTCCTTGTAGACTTCATGTTGTACATGGAGTTTGACATTACTTGCAAATTCAAAAATGTATGGGCGGGAAAGTGTTTTTCATTTTAAAATTAGTCATTTGTTGTATAACAAGTGGCACAATGTCAAATTTAATGTTAAAGAAAGTGTACATGTAACAAGATTGTTTTAGAAAATCCTGTTGAGATTGAAGTAGAAAATTACATTGTTAACTCTAGAAAACATTGGAAAATACTATTTATTTTTTGAGGTCGATAATGACCTTACTTGGGTGCAATTACAAAAAATAATAATAATAATAATAATAAATTAATTAATTAATTAATTAAAATGACGAAATTGTTTGGGTGGCCAAAATTTTTTAGTGACAAGGTTGGTGTACAAATCTTAAGCAAAAAAGTTATAGCTTGTTAGAATAGTTTTGTAAGTTCAATGTGACTTTAACAAATGGTTAAATGGCTAATGAATATTTAGGATAAAACTCAAGATCTAATCAAATGCAGAATCTTGATTAAAAATGAGTAGCTTATGTAAAACATCAAATTTTGATTTGAAAACTACGAACTAGTGAATTCAAATTGGATAATTAGAAACCGAAATCTCAAGTTGACATTCTTGAAATATTGAATCTAGAATGTAAAGTTGAAAACCTTAAAATAAATACTTTTAACTTATAAATTGACATTTATTTTAAATTAAATTTATGTTATGTTTGATCAATCTAACGTACTTTCAATGTATTTAATGCAGACAACCATCGAGAATAAAGTGTTCCACAAATGCCCAAACGGACGCACATCACATTTACTACTTTACCCTTATTTGTTCTTCTTCCAAAAATAAATCAGTTGAAGGGTAGATTTAGAAGAAAACACATTAGATTTAAAACAAAATATAATAGCACAAATGATTTTGAAGTGATATAACCATGCACATGACAGCCGGGCCAGCAAGAATGTAGAAAACAATTGGTTTATGATAAATTAAAGGCTGACAAACAAGGGCTAAATTTTGAGAATTCAATTTCCATCAACTACCAAGACGTAACTCTTATAAGGAAGGTGTGCAAAACGAAACTTACTTGTAATGGGAGGGTATCAAAGTAGTTATAAGTCCACGAGTCAAATTTGGGATGCGATTAGAATTTAGAGGCGTTACTCTATGTATGACATGATTGGACTACATCTTGTCTTGGCCATAGGAGTTATTTGTAGTAAGCCCAGGGACCAATTGGGACACGATTGGAGCCATTAATTTGTCTGTCCTGGTGTATGACATAGAAGATTGGAGCACACCTTGTCAAGTGCACAATATTTTTGTATAAATCTTTTACCTTAGGTGCCAAGATGTGTAGAATCCATTGCAAGTGTTGATAACAGGATGAGGCGATTGGCCAAACATATTACCCTTTCTTTCTTTCCCACATACATTCACATGCAAAATTTGAGGACTCTATTTCCCATTCCTTCCCATTCCCACTGACATGATCAAATTGGCCCTGTAGTACCAGGGACGCCAAGTACACCTAGCATGGTTCAGACGAGTAATACACATGACATTGAACTTCACAAACGAACATCAAATTGATATCTAAATTCAAACATCATGTATTCAAGACTTATTTTAGGTTGAAAATTAGCATATCAACATTCATGGATCTTTATTTTATTGCATAATCAGCAAATTGAAGTTATGAACCTTACCCAAGTCGAATGGTCTAGACTGAGTTCGAGTTGGATAAAAAGATAGGGAATGAAGCCTGCTTAAATGTTATCAACGGAGGTAGAGTTAGATATTCGGTAGGCTTAATCAACTCAATCAAGTAATCTTGACATATGAAGCCTTTACTTTGTACACCGGAAAGCACATTTTAGGCGTTTCATGTCCATTTTATCCTGTTATGGACTTTTCCATAGCACTTAAGAAATTATGCAATTTGCTTTAAAATATAGAGAAGATGACATTTGATAAGTAATAATAAACATTTGATAAGTAATAATAACTTGTACAAAACTAAGTTCATTATAACCATTCCTATTTAATAAAGCATGTGAAAGAGCTGTCTCAAGAAAAAGATGATATATAAATGCCATTAACTGTTTATAGGACATTGCTCCTCTAATATGATTTAATAAAACTCGCAAATAATATCTTTCACTCTCATTTTATATTAGCTACAACTATTCTCCCAATTACATTTCCATGGTTTTTTTTTTTTTGGTTGTACATCCTATACAAAACGTTAAGGAAATTATCTATATGACAGTTTGCTAGCTGTTGTTCAAGTTCAATTATATATATATATAGTTAACATTGTCTATTGTCTATAAATAGTATTAATAATTGTTGGCAGATTCCCATAATTTTTATATGTAACTAAATGACTATTCTCAAGGTGCAAATTGTTGGGAAAAAATTGAGTGAGCGGCTCACTTTTGGCACAATTTTCGATAGGATCCATTGGTCCAATGTGGAATATCAAAGTTGATATGTGTTCTCATCCGCGAGAACATCGATTTCATGTATTTATTTGCCAAAAATGAAGTTCAGGTGAATAAGAAATAGGAGCTCAAAATTGGTCATTGAAAGTTGATTTTGTGGGAAAAAATACATTTATCCCACACAGGAAAACCAATGAAACTTAAACCACTTTATATATGGCTATGCTTTGGAGATGTGTAATCATATGTAGCATAGAAGCTCTCTCCACGTGCGCGCGTAGGGGTTGCAAATCACGAACCGAAATGACCTCCGGACCTCGAACTTGGGTGCGGGTTGACCTGCCCACACGAATGTCAGACCGAATAAGCCAAAAATGGCCCCATCGGAGAGCCCACGTTTTGCTAATTTTTTTTGACTTTCTCCAATAACTTTTGAGTTTCTAAACTGCAGAAACTCCCAATGTTTATTGTTAGAACTGAAAAGCTGAAACTGCCACGGTTAATGTCGTAACTCCAGTGACTCCAATGGACAGAACTCAGTCTATATAAGGGGACGCTCACTCCAACAGTTCAATACACGAACGAAAATCTCTCTCTGCATATGAAACTATTCTTCCCTGTTTTTCACGCGGTGTCGTTTTTTCCCAGTTCCAGTTTCCATACAGTGTAGTCTCCGTTCCCTTCCAGTCACAGTCACGTGTAGTTCGTCGGAGTAGGACGCGGTGCTCGAATTCTGCTTATTACCGTTGTATCTTGGAAGACAGCCTCTCAAACTGAACCTCCAGCACCTACGGTGAGGGAGCGAAACTGTCTTAAGGAAACTGTGCACGCACAGACCTCGATTTGAAATCTGCTGTAGTTTGTGTTTTCTTTCTGTAGATTTATTTCGTTGCAGTTCGTGTAGTTTCTTTGCAGATTCAGTTTATCCTTGCAGTTTCAGTTTTCATTTATTTCTACAGATTATTTTTGCATCAGTCTTCATTTATTTCTGCAGATTATTTTCGCGTTACTATTTAATTCATGCAGTTTGTAGTTCTATAGTGTGAAGCTTCCAATTCATGGTTTACAGTTTTTGCCTGCAGTTAACTTATATTTCTGATTTTATATTGCTAAATATTTTTTTTCAGCCGTTGGAAAATTCTGAAACGAAATTTTTTTTTTTATAAATTGAAATCGTTTGCCTTGTGATTATTAATTTCAATAGTCGGCTATTGCATTTGAATAAAACTTATACAATTGATTTCATCTACTAGCGACTTGTTTTCCTACAAGCTTAAGACATTTTTTCGAATTCGGAAAACAAGAGTTGGTTTTTTGTTTAACTAAATTTTAGTTACTTGGAACTAATATTTGGTTTTCAAAAATAAGAGTCGTTTTTTTTTTTTTTTTCATTGAATTGTAGTTTCTTGGAACTAATATTTGGTTTGTTTTCAGAAATGGCAACCGAATAAAACAACATGGATGTGACCCAAAATATTCCCGCTGGATATCAGGCTATGGGTTCTAATGTGGCTCAAGGGCCAAGCTCCGTTGTGGCTCAGACCGTGGCTAGAATACCAAGTCATATTGTGAGCCAAACTGTAACTGTTTCGGTTAATCATAAAGAAAAATCGGAGAAATTCAATGGTTTGAATTTCAAAAGGTGGCAGCAGAAAATGTTTTTTTATTTGACCACCTTGAGTCTTGCAAGATTCTTGACTGAAACTGCTCCAAAACTTAATAAGGGCGAGGGAGATGTGCAAGCATTGAGTGCACTTGATGCTTGGAAACATTCGGACATTTTGTGCCAAAATTATATCATGAACAGCCTAGTAGATGCGATGTGCAATGTGTATAGCACCATGAAAACTGCTAAGAAATTGTGGGAGTCCTTAGACCGGAAATACAAAACTGAGGATGCCGGGGCTAAAAAGTTTATAGTCAGCAAATTCCTAGACTATAAGATGGTGGACTCCAAAACTGTTATCAGTCAAGTGCAAGAACTCCAAGTGATCCTTCACGAAATTCATGCCGAAGGAATGATGTTGAGTGAAATTTTTCAGGTGGCTGCAATTATAGAAAAATTGCCCCCCGCGTGGAAAGATTTCAAGAACTATTTGAAACACAAACGAAAAGAAATGAACGTCGAAAAACTCGTTGTTAGACTTCAAAACGAAGAAGACAACAAGAGTTCCGAGAAAAAGTGGTTCAATTCTGGTATGGCCAAAGCCAATGTTGTGGAGCTTGGTCAAAGTAGTAAGAACTACAAAAACAAGTCTGGACCATCCGGTGGTAAAAGAACCAAGCAAGGACCGAAAGGTGGAATTGTCAAGAAGAAATTTCAAGGGAAATGCTTCAATTGTGACAAAGTGGGTCACAAGTCTTTGGAGTGCAGATTACCGAAGAAGAAGAAAGAAGCGAACGTGGTTGACTACATGGCATAAGATGTGTCAGAGCTGAATCTCGCAGCAATCATTTCTGAAGTAAACATGGTGGGTTCAAATCCTAAAGAGTGGTGGATTAACACCGGTGCTACAAGGCATGTGTGCTCTGATAAAGAGATGTTTGATACGTTCGAAGCTGTTGAGAACGGGGAGAAGTCGTTCATGGAAAATTCAGCAACTTCTGAAATCAAGAGTCAAGGAAAAGTGGTTCTGAAGATGACCTCGGAAAAGAGTCAAGTATTTTATTACTTTTGTCGACGATAGCACAAAATACTGCTATGTATATCTGCTTAAAAGCAGGGATGAAGCTTTAGAGATTTATTCTCTATAAGAATGAAGTTAAGAATCAACTAAATAAGAAAATTAAGGTGCTGCGAAGTAATCGAGGTGGTGAGTATGAAGCACCATTTGTTAAATTCTGTACACACAACACGGAATCATACATGAAACCACCGCCCCTTATTCACCACAACAAAATGGTGTTACTGAATGAAAAAATCGTACCTTAAAAGAGATGATGAATGCAATACTCGTAAGTTCTGGTTTACCTCAGAACATGTGGGGGGAAGCTGTGTTACTAGCAAATTAACTTTTAAGTAAGGTGCCCCGAAAGAAATCGGAAAAAACTCCTTATGAGTTATGAAAAGGAAGAATGTCTACCTATAAACACTTGTGAGTGTGTGGGTGTCTTGCTAAAGTGGTTGTTCCATCACCAAAGAAGGTAAGGATAGGTCCGAAAACTATAGACTGTGTCTTTATTGGCTATGCACATAATAGCAGTGCGTATCGCTTTCTTGTGTATGATTCAAAAATTCCAGACATACACAAAAACACGATAATGGAATCAAGGAATACTACATTCTTTGAAAAAGTATTTCCATACAGATCCAAAGAGGAAGCAAGCTCCTCTAAACGAACATATGAGACAATGACTGAAAATAGTCAGAACGAAGAATTAGAAGAGGAGACTGAGGTTAGATGCAACAAATGGGAGAGGACAGAAAAATCTTATGGTCCTGATTTTCTGACCTATATGCTAGAAAGTGAACCTCAAAATTATCAAGAAGCAGTGAATTCCTCGGAAGGACCTCAATGGAAAGAAGCCATTGAAAGTGAAATAGATTCCATACTGCAAAATTATACATGGGAGCTAGTGAATCTTCCTCCAAGAAGCAAACCACTAGGCTACAAATGGATTTTCAAAAGGAAAATGAAAGCAAATGGAAGTATCGAGAAGTATAAGGCCAGATTAGTAATTAAAGGCTACAAACAAAGAGAATGCCTTGATTACTTTGATACGTATTCTCCAGTGACGAGAATAACATCTATTAGGATGATACTTGCGATTGCCGCTTTGCGAAATCTTGAAGTAGATCAAATGGATGTTAAAACTGTCTTTCTAAATGGAGATTTAGAAGAAGTAATTTACATGGAACAATTTGAGGGGTTTTCGTCACCAGGACATGAAAAGAAAGTCTGTAAACTTGTGAAATCACTATATGGCTTGAAACAAGCACCAAAACAATGGTATGAAAAATTTAACAATGTCATGATTGAGAGTAGATTTAAAATCAATGAATGTGATAAATGTGCTTACGTCAAAGACACTAAAGATAAATATGTCATCTTATGTCTTTACGTTGACGACATGCTTATTGTTGGTAGTGACAATAAGATGATTGAATCCACTAAAAATATGTTAAACTCGAGATTTGACATGAAAGATATGGGTTTAGCTGATGTTATACTTGGAGTGAAAATTTCAAGAACATCAAATGGGTTTGTTCTAAGTCAGTCACATTATGTGGAAAAAATTTTAGGAAAATTCCATAAGGATGATATTGGCTTGGCTAAAATACCAATAGATACAAGTCAACATCTGTCTAAAAATAGAGGAGAAAGTATCTCTCAAGTAGAATACTCGAGAGATATCAGAAGTCTAATGTACTTAATGAGTTGTACTAGACCAGACATAGCCTACACAGTTAGTAAATTAGTAGATACACGAGTAATCCAAGAGCTGATCACTGGAAAGGAATTGTAAGAGTACTAAGGTACTTAAGATATAATCGTGACTATGGACTATATTATACTAGATATCCAGCAGTCATTGAAAGATATAATGATGCTAATTGGATATTTAATATAAAAGACTCAAAATCCACCAGTGGATATGTGTTCACATTGGGTAGTGCTGTCATATCGTGGAAATCCTCTAAGCAAACGGTTATAGCCAGATCTACGATGGAATCTGAGTTTATAACTCTAGATAAATGTGGTGAAGAGGTTGAATGGTTGCGCAACTTCTTAGAGGATATTTCAAGATAGTCAAAACTTGTGCCAGCAATTTGCATATATTGTGACAGTCAATCGCCAATAGGAAGGACACAAAGTAACATATATAATGGTAAGTCTACACATATACGTCGTAGACACAATACCATAAGACAACTACTCTCAACTGGAGTTATCACTATTGACTATATAAGGTCAAAAGATAACATTGCGAATCCACTAACCAAAGGGTTAAATAGAGAGTTAGTTATGAAATCATCGAAAGGAATGAGACTTAAGCCCTTCAAAGAATAAGTCATTACAAAGGAAAATCCAACCTAGTTGACTGGAGATCCCAAGATCTAGGTTCAATAAGAAAACCTAACTGTAAAGACTTGATAAAATCACTGTGGGGGTATTACCTCCTGTCCATTCCTATGATGTAACAGTGATGCCCGTAAGGTTGAAGGTTAAGCAATAGGCTTTTAATGATTCTTATGCGTCATAAATCGAGCCAAGTAATGCGAGTTACTTGTAATAAGAAATCACCTATGTGAGAGAGAAGTGGGCCCGCTTCTAAGAGAATTGTGTGGGGCTCAATTCTTAAGAACTCTCACAAAACCAGGCATATGCTCATGACCAAAACGAACATAACAATGAGAACTAGATTGTGTTAGGAAGAATCCTGTGTGAGGTTTATCATCGTTTACACAAACGACAGAACAGTTCAAGGACATCACGTCTACTGGTCAGCCAGTAAAGTAAATATGCTTTCATAAGAGAAGGTTCAAAGGGTAATACCTACTTATCCTATGCATGATTCAACCGCTGAACTTTATCACCAAGTCTTGTGTCTCATGTTTCGTGTCTCTCCCAATTTTCATTCATGTGGGTAACACTGCGTGGAAAACTGGGAAGAATATTTTCGTATGCAAAGAAAGATTTTCATTCATGTATTGAACTGTTGGAGTGAGCGTCCCTTATATAGACTGAGTCCTATCCATTGGAGTCACTGGAGTTACGACATTAACCACTGGAGTTTCAGCTTTTCAGTTCTAGCAATAAATATTGGGAGTTTCTGTAGTTTAGAAACTCAAAAGTCATTGGAGAAAGCCAAAAAAAATTTGGCAAAATGTGGGCTCTCCAATGGAGCCATTTTTAAAATTGAGTGAGCGGCTCACTTTTAGAACAATTTTCGATGGGACCCGTTGGTCCAATGTCGAATATCAAAGTTGATATGTGTTCTCCTCCGCGAGAACATCGATTTCATGTATTTATTTGCCAAAAATGAAACTCGGGTGAATGAGAAATTGGAGTTCAAAGTTGATCATTGGAAGTTGATTTTGTGGGAAAAAATGCATTTATCCCACATAGGAAAACCAAGGAAACTTAAACCACTTTATATATGGCTATGCTTTGGAGATGTGTAATCATGTGTAGCATAGAGGCTCTCTCCACGTGCGCGCACAGGAGGGTGCAAATCACGAACTGAAATGGCCTTCGGACCTTGAACTTGGGTGCGGGCGCGACCTGTGCACACGAATGTCGGACCGAACAAAACAAAAATGACCCCATCGGAGAGCCCACGTTTTGCCAATTTTTTTTTCTTTCTCCAATGACTTTTGAGTTTTTAAACTGTAGAAACTCCCAATGTTTATTGCTAGAACTGAAAAACTAAAACTCTAGTGGTTAATGTCGTAACTTTAGTGACTCCAATGGACAGGACTCAGTCTATATAAGGGACGCTCACTCCAGCAGTTCAATACATGAACGAAAATCTCTCTCTGCATACGAAAATATTCTTCCCAGTTTTTCATGCAGTGTCGTTTTTTCCTAGTTCCAGTTTCCATACAGTGTAGTCTCTGTTCCCTTCCAGTCACAGTCACGTGCAATTCGCCGGAGTAGGACCGTGGTGCTCAGATTCTGCTTATTACCGTTGTATCCTGGGAAACAGCCGCTCGAACTGAACCTCCAGCACCTACGGTGAGAGGGCGAAACTGTCTTAAGGAAACTATGCACGCACAGGCCTCGGTTTGAAATCTACTGCAGTTTGTGTTTTCTTTCTGCAGATTTATTTCGTTGCAGTTCGTGTATTTTTTTTTTGCAGATTCAGTTTATCCTTGCAGTTTCAGTTTCCATTTATTTCTGCAGATTATTTTCGCATCAGTTTCCATTTATTTCTATAGATTATTTTCGCATTACTATTTAATTCATGTAGTTTGTAGTTCCATAGTGTGCAGCTTCCAGATTCATCGTTTACAGTTTTAGCCTGCAGTTAACTTATATTTCTGATTTTTTGTTGCTAAACATTTTTTTTTCGGCCGTAAGAAAATTCTGAAACGGAATTTTCTTTGATAAATTGAAATCGATTGCCTTGTGGTTATTAATTTCAATAGTCGGCTATTGCATTTGAATAAAACTTATACAATTGGTTTCATCCACTAGCGACTTGTTTTCCTACACAATTTAATTATGTAACTACGGGAGAAATTAGTGATAAAACAAAAAATAATGTTATCAATAATTAAGAGATCATCAAGCAAAATGTTGTAAAGTATGCACATGTCTATTGATGTTGATATTAGTCATTAATTTGAAAGCACTTATTTTATTTTTTCAAAATATATCAAATAATTGAATTTGAATGACAGGATTAATGCTAAATAAATTGCTATTCAAATGAAAGTCGAACGTATATTTCATGAAAAATATATTATTTTTAGAAAGAAGCACTTTGATGAAAAATTGAATGATGACATAACACATTCAGTAGAAATATCTTTTAGAGATAATTGTTTCTTATATATGTTGATCAGACTCTTTCTTCACTTAAGCACGACAAAAATTGTTTGCCAGAAGAGACTAAAAGGTACTAGACTATATTAAAATGATGGATTATTGTTTTTCAGTTGCTTGTAGAATATTATTGACTATAACAGTTACAATTACATGTGTTGAGAATAGCTTCTCAAAGTGAAGTTGATCAAATTTTACATTTGTTTAACAAAGTCACCAGAAAGATTGAATGAATTGGTCATGATGTTTACAATAAAAATAAGTTTTAAAACAGATTAATTGTGCTAATATAATTTTTAATTTTCTATCCAAAAATTTAGAAGATTAAATTTAATTTGGATATTTAAATGTTTTAGATTATTATTTTTTAATTTTGAATATTTGTAGTACATGCCCTAGAAACAAATAAGTATCATCAATAAAATTGAAGTGAGAAAAAGCCCATTCTTAAGGAACTGAGTCACAATGGGCCTTTATTTTGTTCAACCCATTGAGCTCAAATAAGCCGATGGTGGTAAACATTTTTAGGAACCTTTCGGGAGGAATAGAGTTGGGATCACAAAATATGTAAATAATGAGTACTAGTATTGAACATATATATAACATTAAAGTTTAAGTTTAATTGAAAAGTAACAGTAACTTTAATTTCCCCAAAATCTAAAAGAAGGCTAAAATTGTAACCTTCCGCAAGTTAAAGCTCTATATATTATGAAAGACGTATTTGTTCAGGCCCATCTCATACTCCAGATTCCCAAGAGTAGTTTCATATGTGTAGTTATATCAGGAAGTTTGCGAGTACTTTCAAGTATTTATAAGTTTTGGATCTTATGAGTATAGATAATAAGTGAGTTATAATTGTGAGTCCTAGAATAAAAAATATACTTATCAAACTTATTACGCCTCGTCTGATGAGGCTCTAAAGGATCCTACATAACAGGCAAATTTGGGCTCGTATGCCATGTCACTCTGCCCAAGAGGTAGCTGACCAAACCTCTATGAAGAGGCCAAACCTATATGGGATGTTGAATCTATTTGACTGAGTTGACCCCACATGAAGAATCCAACCCCCATGGAGAGAAAGGCTGCAGAATGGTAGGAGAGGTTGCAATGGGGGCTAGTAAGAGATCTTTTATGCAATCCCTTGGTATATAATTGATGTGATAATTCACTACTACTGTCGCCCTATCTACTCAATGGTATTAGTATTAAATACTTATGAATGATTGATAACTTTGACAAAAGGCCTCAACTATGTGGATGAGGCCACGTATACTTCCATCCTACGGTTTGCATTTATCCTATTTTACTATAAAAGCTTATACAATGTGTTATCTCAAAGGTAATGCAAGTTTAGATTCTCAAACTACAACTTTGCTAGCTTTACTCTTATTATCACAAAATCTTCCCAAATTCGACCCCATTTTTTATACAGGAGACTCGCTTCTAAAGCACCTCCCACACTCATATACCTATCACCTCAATTGACTTGATTGTCGGAGTAAGCACGACAACTCCGCTACTATCAGAGGAAGTCATGTGTGGCTAATGATTTGTCCAATTGTATAGTAAACATGCTTACGTAGACTCAGAAGACCGTGGAATCTATTGACTATGTTGGAGATTCAAAATTCGAGGTTAACAAAACTTAAACTATAATTTGATTAAGGGGAATTTGCATAGATGTCCGTACATTATCAATTGCAAAAAAAAAAAAAAAAAAAAAAAAAATTCATTTTTTTAAAAAAAAAAAAAATAAAAAAAAAAAAAAAAAAAAAAAAAAAATTCATTTTTTGAAAAGGTTCTCAAAAATGTCATATTTTGGGTTCAAATTGTCCACAATACCCTTATAATTACCTTTCTGGGTACATTTAATGCTTATTAATGCATGCATTTAATCCTCATGTGTAAGAAAATCCTATTTGTGATTCTAATATACATTGTGCTATAGAAGTGTTATAAAATTTATGTTATAATCTTTTGTTATATAGATGAATGATAATTTATCTCAAAAAAACAAGTTTTTTTTAGTCTTCTCCAATCATTCATCTTCAAGTTTCAGAGGTTAGAATTTATACATTATTTAATGTTTTTATCTTATAACTTACTAGCATGGATTTGTTAAATACAACCTTTCATAGTTATTTGTAAATTTTTATTCGATCACTTAGATTGCTTTTTTAAATTTCTTAGAATGACAATATCCTCCATAAAATATTGTTGGAGACTCTCTATTTAATAAAGCATTGTGTAGGTTGTTTGTGAAGTTTTTGTTATTTGGTACTTGAACATTGACAAACACATTTAATACTATGATATTAGTATTCCAATTACACCAATTAATTGATTCCCATCAAATGCCAACCGTAAAAACTGATAGTTCAACTGTCGAACTGGACTGTGATGATCGACAGTTAAATGTCGAATTCGACGAATAGTAAATGTCGGGAACAACAGTTAAACTGTCGATTATACCGATTTGTTATTGTTTTGTATTATCTATTGTAATTGCCACTTTCATGCTATTAAAGTCCGATATAGAATTGTGCTGAATGGTTATAATTGGTATCTCAAATAGAATGGAAGTGATGAGGAAACAATATCACTTCAATCATAGTTTCAAGTAAATGATTAATGTACATGAAACACTATATAGTTAGACATGACATCTTGTAAATTATTATTTACTCATTAGGTTTGAATTTGCATATATTTTTGAGTGAGTGAAATGCTCCCCATAAAATATATTGGAATATACTCTATTTAATGAAGTATTAGTTCAATGATTTTAAAGTTTTTATCATTTGATAGTTGAGCATTGATGAACACAATTAATGCTATGAAAAATGTATTTCATTTACAACCCTCAAATGATACAGCAAATCGTAAAAATTGACAATTGAAAATGTCAAAAAATATATATCAAATTCGACACACAAAATTTGAGCTCGACAGTTAGTAAATGTCGGCTATTTGTAGGTGCCAATTGCATGCTAATAAACTCCAATATTATGATTCCATCGAATGCTTATCATTGCTATCTCAATTTTTTAAGTATAACTAATAATCTGAGATTTATTGTGTCAAACAAGAAAGATTTCGTGCATATAGATGACAAGTAAATGTTGCAAGAAGACAAAATCACTTCATTCTTAGTTCCAAGTAATAACACTGTAGCAGGACTTCTATTATGATTGATAGAAAAGCTTCATATTTATGATCCATTAACTGAAATCGAATTAAAATTCAAAGTTTTGAATATGAATATACCTTGGTCAAAATATGTGAAAATGAAGCTCAATGATGGAATCAGATTTTAATTTCTATTTTGTACATGACAATGATGTCTTTTGTTGTTTACGTTGTATTATTATTTTACTATTATTACAATTGTAATTTCAGATCGATTACAAACACATCTACAACTGTGCAAATATAACATTTCATTTACTAATAGTTGTTAAATTGTCGACACCAACATATTCGCACTCGAATTCTTGATAGTTGTTTGTTGGTAAGTTTTATACAAAATAACCAGGCGTAATGGTTGGTACCAACCTAGACAATATGACGGTATACTTCAATGCATAGATACAGTAGCCATGACAAGATCATCGATTAATATATATGAATCACTAACCTCATTCAAATTTTTTAATTGGATTTCTATATCATGCAACTTCTCATCACTTCAAGAGATGGATGGTCATTCTATCACACAAGACAGTCGATTAAATTGAAAAAAAAATTGGGAAGTCTATAATTTTTAATTTTTTGCACTAGGTTGAATACACCTAAACTCGACCATGATTATAATACACAAGTAGTAACAGTTACGCAATCAAGCTACACAACTAGCTAAACAACTATATTTTCGTAAACTACAAAAGAACTATATATACACGAAAATAAGTTATACAACATTTTCCATCTTCAAAATACAAAGATTAGATACTTTAGCTTAATAACATACAAAATTCCACTATTCTCATCCCTCCAAAAAGGGACGACAATGTTTTTCCACTCAACAAATTTCAATTATATTGTGTTTTTTTTTTCTTTTTACCACTCATAGTGTATGGAGTTTGGTTCGAAGCAGATGGTATTCAAATTTGCGTCAAGCTCCGCTTCTTCTTCACCACTGCTTTTTCATTTTCAATTAGATTGTAGCACTTAAGGATACTCCGAGACAACTCCTTTACTATAAGATGGTGTTGAACCTTTAGGCACTCCTCTATTGACATCATAATTTGTGAATCCATTCAAAAATCATTAAGGCCCTGTTTGGCACCCATTTTTATCAAAATGCATTTTTCTCTCTCTTCTTTTCAACCACACATTCTTTATTAAAATAATATTACACGTAAATCAAAAACTTTTTCTTATTTTTCAACCACACATTTCCCATCAATTTACTATTCAAAAATGCATTTTCACATAAAAATTTCTACCAAACACCCTCTAACATGAATAATTACCTAAGATCAAATGATAATATGTAATACATTTACCTTGTAACACACGTAGAAGAGCATATGAAACAAGTTTGACATTATATCATAACTTTCGAGAAACAATAATCAACTGTCGAGAATTTCAAATCATAACTGTCAAGGATGACAGTTTATCTCAACAGATGGATTCCATAAGAACTACACGTGAGTTCTCCATATGCTAACAGAACCAGATGTTTGAATCCTCAAATTGAACCACATTATATTAAATTTAAAAACATATCAACTTATAAATTAAGCTCACATTTAAATTAAACTAAAAAATTTCATCCGAAGGACAGGTAAATTGACCATAAATCGATTCAACTCACTATTAGTGAAAGATAAAAATGATCCCAACGCATGCATTTAAATTATTGTACTTACAAACTGAATAATCAAGTCTTTAAGGAAACATAATCATAGAACAAACATAACTTCTTATTCATCCAAAATTAAATCAAGGACCCGATAAAAACATCAAAATGTATAGATAAAATGAACAAGCTTACAAATAAATGTAACTAAGTTGATTCAGAAATTAAAAAATGAGACTAACTTCATGCAAACTCAAAATTATATTTATTAACAAGAATTTAGTTTAACGATAACTCTAAAAACAATAGCATATTTGAAAACAAATTTTCTATAAAACTTCAAAATCAAGTAAAATTGTCAAAATCATACAACTAACACTAAACAAGAGTGTACTAAAATTTCTTACATTCTTGCTTCCAAGTGCAACATAAATGTAATTCATTGAGCAAGAGTGCACTACATTTTTCATCTATTTTCGCTTTTTCATTAGGAAAAAAAAAAGTAATCGTAATTACAAATCTAATTCAAAAAATAGGAACATCAAATAATAATGGAAAAAAAAAAGAAACAAATCTAGATTTTTTTTTTAAAACCAAAAAATCAAACAAACTAAAAAAATTCTACCCAACATTACATGAAACATGCTTGAAAATCTCAATTTTTTTAGGAATTTGAATATGGCCACTTATTAAATTGAAACCCTACATATGAATTTCTTCCCCTGAACTTCCAATTGCAACCAGCTATAATACGAATAAAGCACAAATTATTCAAAATATTTAAATCTTAAAAATTAAAAATGATATTTACCTCGATTTGAAGAGGCAAAAATGAATCGTCGGATATTGAACTTGAAATGTACTCCGACTGGGTGTGGGTTGTCGATCATGCGATGGATAAGTGGTTATTGTGGGGTGGAAATTCTTCAAGTTCTTCTTCACTAATTTGTGTGAAATGGGTTTAGAAAGTGGGTTTGCAAAAAGGAGGTACGTGCAAAATTGGAAAATGGGGTTTGAAAGTTGGGGGAGGGGGGGGATGGGTGGTTTGATGTGATATTTTTTTACTTTTTGTACTACTTTTTCATCTAATCAAATAAGCTTTAATTAAGGATATACAAGGTAAGTATTTAAATTTCCTGGAGGGGTATAAATGTCCAAAAGTAACATTCTTGCAAAGATCATTAAAATATGGCATTTTTGAAAATGTCAATCCAAAAAGTGACATGGGTGCAATTTCCTCTTTTGGAATAATTTGTTAGACCTGCTCATAATCAATCCAGCCTTTTTGAAAAGTTGCAAAAAGTTCATGTTGAGTAAAAACATGATATAGATTTCAGTTATATACACAATCTTGTACATCAAAAGTCATGTATCAGTACAATTGCCCTCTATTGATGGAAAATATTGTGGTTGGAGGGAAAAGCTATTATATCAATAAGAAAGCCACCGATCTTTGACATATTAGTTTATTTAAGTTAGGATTTTAAAAGCATGTCTTCATTGCTAAAAAAATAAAATCTACTCGAATACGATAGGCTCTTTGCATTTGAGCAAAAATCAAATAGATTGAGTCAATGCCAATTTGCATAATTCCAGTGATAATAAGATTTGGGGTTGTTTCACAAAGCTTTTGATAAAAATTTTGACAGATTTTGATAAAGGTTCATGAAATGTGTAATTGAAAAGTTAATAAAAGTTGTGAATCCAATAAAACATATGATTAAAATTAATTGTTTGTTTTGATTTTTAACTTTTTTATTAAGTTTTTAAGCTATTCCAAACAAATACTTAAGAAAAATTTAATAATTTACGAGACGAGATTCTTATATCATCATAATTAACAACCTTTATGATACAAATGGAAAGAAATACATTGATATATGTACAAATCAGAACCAAAACAAACTAGTGATGATCGTTAGACTCGTGTCTATGGATGTTAACTACATATATCCATTGAACATTTTCAAAAACGTAAACCGAAATAAAGTTTATAACTGTAAACTTAGGTAGCTAGATAATGTTGTGTAACAACAGAAGTGATTCCAAGGCCCATTGCCCAAACTGTCTCAAATAGGATTTCAAATGTATTGTCCTTATTTTGTTGATCACTTCTCAAATAATTATTTTTCAATTCATCTTCACATGTCTAGATCAGGACACTGACTTGTAAATCTTGACCTCTTTCTTCAAGACGTAAAAAAATTAAAATGGTGTTTGATGGGGATTAAAATTAAAGGGTGTTTGGGAGCCATTTTTATGTAAAAATGTATTTTGGAATAGTTAATTGATAGAAAATGTGTGGTTGAAAAATAAAAAATAAAAATTGATTTACGTGTAATATTATTTTAATGAAGAATGTTTGATTGAAAAGAAGAAAGAGAAAAATACATTTTGAAAAAAATAAGTACCAAACGGAGTTTAAATTTTTCAGTAGATTGTGATGAAAGTTTTTAAATTAAGTGGTTGAAAAGTTGTGACACCAATGAAGTATGTGATTAATATTGATTATTTGACTTTAACTTAAATTAAAATCAGATTTTAATTCGTACCAAACGGGCTCTAAATCGGGAGTTAAATTATATCTTTTGAATATTTGAAGAGTCATAAATGTCATTTTTCTATTGAAATCTGCGCATACATAACAGTTTCATGGCTGAAACAACCCACATGGAGAAGAACATAAAACAAGCAATCTATATTTAGTAACTCTTTCTATGGTCATCCCATGATTTCTTCAACTGATGTTCCAATTTCTTTCAACTAATTATCACTTTCTCTAAAACCCTACACACTTTTCTACACATAGAAGAAACGAAAAACACTTAAAAGATAAGGTCCCGTTTGTTTCCCATTAATGTAAGAATGAGGATGAAAAATGTAGCTGTTACGACCCCACACAAAAGATAGAATTCAAATATGGTGATTTGATGTGATGAATAACAGTAATGTTTTTCATTTTAATGGTCAAATAATAGGAAATAAATGGAGGAGAAGAATCATTACTAACTGTTTAAACCACCGAAAAACTACTTATTTCACGCTACACTTTCAATTTATAGTAAATTTGGCTATCTCTATTTCATTATAAATAGATGCCACAAATGTTCATACTTACTCACAAGTTATCGGATCTCTTGAATTATATTCTGATCATAGGATAATTAATGGCTTCTTTTAGCAGAATAAGTTGTATTTTTGGAGTTTTATCGTTCTTAGTTCTTGCCACTGAAGCTAGGGTTCTGCGAAATGGAAATGCAGGATTTGTTACGACAAGGGAATCTCATTTTGTTCTCGATGGCTCACCTTTTCTATTCAATGGATTCAATGCCTACTGGATGATGCATGTATCGGACGATCCGAGCGAGAGGTACAAAGTCTCCGAGGTATTCAGAGATGCATCTGCTGCTGGCTTAACTGTTTGCAGAACGTGGGCTTTCAGTGATGGAGGTGATCGTGCACTGCAAGTATCTCCCGGGACATATGATGAAAGTGTATTTCAGGTTGCTTAATTAATTATTTTCAAAATTAAAGTTAAGTAATTTGTTGTTACGTGAAATTCAGGGACTAGAATTTGTGATTTCTGAAGCAAGAAAACATGGGATTCGACTGATATTGAGCTTCGTCAACGATTACAATGATTTTGGAGGAAAATCACAATATGCTCGATGGGCAAGAAATGCAGGAGTACAGATTACAAGTGAAGATGATTTCTACACAAATCAAGTGCTTAAAGATTATTTCAAGAACCATATTAGGGTGAGAAATTGAATTCAATTTTGAGTATTTCTCTGATTTTCAGTAGATTTTAACGGAAGTTGATGAAATGCGCAATTAAAAAGCTGTGAGACTTATAAATATATAGTTAAAATTAATTGTTGATTTTAGCGAGGCTCATTCATGAGCTCCCATGCCATGATCGTGGGATCGTCCTTGTAAGTAATTTTTGGTGATGGTGTTGAACCTTGTAATAATTGTTGATTTTAGTTTAGATTAAAATCTTTAATCCCAACCAAGGAGAGCTTAGTAATTTCTTCATGTATCCCAACCAATGGGAGCTTAGTAATTTCTTTGCGGGATCGTCCTTGTAAGTAATTTTTGGTGATGGTGTTGAACCTTGTAATAATTGTTGATTTTAGTTTAGATTAAAATCTTTAATCCCAACCAAGGAGAGCTTAGTAATTTCTTCATGTATCCCAACCAATGGGAGCTTAGTAATTTCTTTGCGTACGTTGCAGAGAATTATTACAAGGTTCAACACCATCACCAAAATTACTTACAAGGACGATCCCACGATCATGGCATGGGAGCTCATGAATGAGCCTCGCTGCCAAGCCGATTACTCTGGAAAAACAGTCAATGTAAGAATGTTACATACCAAGTCATTCGCATTTCCAAATATTTACTTTCTTTTAATAAATAATTAATGATTTTAAAATTTTCTTAAAATAACAGGGTTGGGTTCAAGAAATGGCAACTTTTGTGAAGTCCCTAGATAAAAGACGCTTGAGATTGGCATGGAAGGATTTTATGGAGACACAATGCCAGAAAGGAAGCAAGTCAATCCAGGTTACCAAGTCGGGACGGATTTCATTAGCAACAACCTTATTAGAGAGATCGATTTCACTACTATACATGCATATCCTGATATGTGGTGAGTTAATAATTTTTTCTTTTATAACGTCTATTTTTTCCTATTCCTCTATCCCTTTTTCATAGATACAGTGTTTGGATCAATAGAGAACCTTTTTTCTGTATGAATCGATCTTATTCCATTACAATTCCTTTCCAATATCTTGAAAGCCTAGGTGGATCTATAGTGGGGGCAGTGGAGTCACATACCCCACATTAAATTTTATATCTAAAAATTTTGAACGATATTTTCCAAGATTTTCAAAAAATTCCTCAATAGTTTTCAATTTTGCCCCACAATTAAAATTTTGTGAACTTTGCTCTCACAACTCTAAAATTCTAGCTGCTCCGCTCCTCCGGAGAACAAATCTGATTAAGGACAGTGCCCTCAATTGAGATTTTAATAAATTTTAATAAAATCCATAAAAATTTAGATGTCCCCAATCATGATTTTAATTAAACTCAATAAAATCTTTTAAAATTTAGATATCCTCAATAAATAGTGGGTTTATAAAGATTACATAAAAAGAGGGATTTTAAAAAAAATTGGATGGATTTCAAGCCTAAAAATACACACAACCAAATCTTTTGAAATTTCACCATATTTGATGAGATTATTATGGAATTTGTAAAAATCTACAAAATTCATTAGAATTTAGAATCTTCTAAAATCTATCAAACTCTTAGTTGAGAACATCCCCGTAAGACTATTTGTGACTAGGTTATCGGGGAAAAGTGACAATGAACAAATGGCTTTTATGGAAAGATGGATGTCAAGCCACTGGGATGGTGCAAGAGGAATTTTGAAGAAGCCACTTATCATAGCCGAATTTGGAAAATGAAGCAAAGATCCAGGATACAGTTTAACTGCTAGAGATTTATACATGGGAGATGTATACAGAGATAATACAGATTTGCAAGAACAGGAGGAACAATGAGTGGAAGTTTAGTATGGCAACTTATGGCAGAAGGCATGGATTCTTATCATGATGGATATGAAATTATCTTATCACAAAATCCTTCAACTGCTGGAATCATGTCAAGCCAATCTCATGCCGTGACAGATTTATCTCATTTGTTCATTGGACCTCATCATGCTCAGACTTCTGCTCCATGACACATATTTATACCATCATCTGGTCTTCATTTATATTTTCAATGGAATAATTAAAATTAGCCACTGTTGTAGTTTGTAAATTTGAGTAATTTTATAATTAAAGAAAAAGAAATTACTTGTTTTGATTAGTGCTCTGTCTCAATTCTCATGCATATAAATGCTCAAACCAATATTTATTTATAATTCTAAGCAACATATTTGCATAAATAATATGAAGCCTAATTAAGTTGAAGAAGCTGCTAATGTAATCTGACTTCCATGTATAAATTTTTTTTTTTTTTTTTAAAATGCCAATATACTCAAGATTTTGATGCTTTAATTAATTGTTGATAGTTTAATTTCTATACATATCTATCTTTCATTTCTTTATAGAGATGCGAGTGTTTATTCAAGATACTATTTATTTTAGTGAAATTTTGTGTTTTAGAGACAAACCTTGAGCTTGGACAAATTATTGAGCAAAATAAGAACGAAACGAAAATTGAGATGGTTGGTGTGTTGAGGCGTGAGGCTATGTAATGTCTCATATGCAACACCGGAGCCACACAAATGAATGAAAAAGGTGAAAACAAAAACAATAACGTGTTGGAATAAATTCAAATATGGGCTTCATGTTCAATTGTAAATTTTACGGGTTAGATATATGGCTCATAATAATACCTATGATTGAGCCAAATTTATTAAGTGATCAATTGGACCTTTTACACCTTACGGGTTATAATTAGGGAAAATTTCATAACTAAGAAATTAATTATGGCACATTTCAAAAACAAGAAAACAAGTTTCAAATTTCTAAAATCAGATGTTTATTAAAAATTATTTATAATTTAATTAGTTAATTAATTATTTTATTAATTCAATATATTTAGGTCACAGATGCATACAATTTGGTCACAAATTAACAATATAATTAGTTACTTATTATTTTTTGGTCACAAATTAAAAATTTTATGTCACAAATTTTTTTACGATCACATTTCAAAAATTTTGTAAGTCACAGTTTGTTTATTGGTCACAAATCCAAAAATAATTAGTCACGGATTAATTTTCAGTCACGACTTATCATATTATTGGTCACAACTTATTTTTCGGTCACAAATTAAAAATTTTATAGGTCACATATTATTTTTCGATCACGAATCAAAAATTTTATAGGTCACGAAATCAAAATTGTTATTGGTCACATCTAATTTGGTTGCAAATTAACAATTTAATTAGTCACTTATTATTTTTTGGTCACGAATAAGAAATTTTGTCACAAATTCTTTTACAATCACAATTCAAAAATTTTGTAGGTCACGGCTCGTTCATCGGTTACAAATCAAAAAATTTACGAGTCACGATTAATTTTTAGTCACAACTTATCAAATTATTGATCACAACTTATTTCTCGATCATAAATCAAAAATTTTACGGGTCACGAATCAAAAATTTATAAGTCACAGATCACAAATATTATAGGTCACAATTTAAAAGACAATCACAAATTATTAATTTTTTAGATCACACAATATTTCTTGGTCACAATTTTTTTTTCATTGGTCACATATTGTTTATTAGTCACAGATTAACTATTTCGCTGGTCACATTCAATTAAATAATCTGTGACCACCATTAACATTTGCGACGACCACCGCCACCATCAAGGCAGAACCGCCACCACCACCACCCGCCAACAACACCACCGTCAAACGAATCAACATATCCACCTCAATAGATCACAGCCACCAACATCTCACCATCGCCCCCACCCACTACCACAACCACTGCTAACCACCACCAAACCAACAAATCTGCCACCATAGATCAACCCACCATCTCAAAAACAGCCAGTCGGCAGCACCGCACACTGCTAGAGCAACCACCATGCCGCCAATACCACCGTACCCTTACACAACAGCATGCCCAACCACCGTCCCTACACATCATCGAAACCACGCACCACCACCTCTTCCACAACCCACGGCACCACACCTGCGCAATACATACACCACCACAAAACTCACTTCCACCACCAGTTCCACCATCCCCATTAGATCCAGCACCATCGCCAACAACCGTAATCCCCTTCATTGCGTGAAACGCCTCTACCACCATAGCATCGCCACCATGGCAAAATCGATGCAAGGACGAAGTAGCTATAGCCGCAAAGTACCTTTCGACTGGCGATACAGGCGATGGGCAACTCACTATCGACCGGCGATATAGGCGCCTCTACTTCGGCGTCTTCACTTACCGTCGGGGAATAGAGAGAGAGAGAGACGCGACAGAGAAGAGAAAGAGAATGTGGAAATTTAATTAGGGTTTTGATTATTGGAGTATATAATATATTTAGTAAAATATTTATTTTAAAAAAATATTAATTAAAATAAAGTATCTGATTTTTGAAATGTTAAACTACTCGTATGATTTTAGAATTGTGAATTTATAAAGTATGGAATGGTGTAATTTCCACTTATAATTAATATGATGTAATAATTTTAAATATGTGGGCCGAAAATAAATCCTAATTAGAGTTCTTGTTGTAATGGGACGGCTCAATTATATTCTATATAAAGGCTAGGTCCCCTCTCCTTTCCATATTGTTTTATTAGCTTGCCCCCATTGACGACTAATACTTTGTGAGGAGCACGAAGGGGTAAATTTAGCTCCTATTATTCATATCAATTATGGCTTCCGCAGATATGAATTCATTTTATTAATTATTGTATCGTGATTTTCGATTCTTAACACGATTAAAATTAAATTCAATAATTTGTATCAGAGCCTTTATATTAAGATCGAAATCCTTCATGAATTTTTTTTCCTGTAAAAAAAAAAAAGTGTGTTCTGTGCATATATGTATGTTTTGAATGTTGTGCATATATGCATATTATATGTTGATTATATATAAATATATGAAAAGAAATCTACAAACACCTGTTCCTCTCCTGCCCCATTGCTGAAACTTGGGAGTACTTTTAAAAATGGAATAGTCAAAGAAGGGAAATTCCACTTTGACTTCTTCAATTGTTAAAATTATCACAATAGCCTATTGAGGGTTAAAAGACAAAAGTATCTTTAAATGTATTATACAATTACAAAAGAATGTTTTGTTTAAAAGACATTACTACCCTTTTGTTAACAAATAAAAATCAAACGCTTCCCACTTAAAATATCAAAATCAGCAAACTTCTCATACCTGTTTAATCCAACACAGATAAAAACGATTTCATCTTTCATCTGCTTTGACCTCAAGATTTGAAAAATTTGTCGAACGCGGTAACTGAAATTTTTTTATATCAATCTCATCTGATCAGTAAGTTTATAATACGCACATTTAATTTTATTTTCGTTAAATTATTTTACGTTTGCATAAATAAAATTTATTTCGACATATGATGTTAATGTAGATAGTTTTTTTAATAGATCTATGAAAAATTTTAAGCCTTTGTCGAGAAAAAATTCATCTGCATTAATACTGAAAAATTAATTTGCAAAAGTTTGGTGTGTTTATTCTACTAGGCAGCGAATTTGAACTGCCTACTGTCCAATTAACAGTTGAAAAAATCCGACTGGACAGTCGGATGTTTGTCAGTTGGAACAATCGAAGCCGGCTGGGTTGTCAACTCGAACGGCCGGCTGACATAACCGACTATTTAATTTTTTTATTTCATTTGATATTTTCTTGAATTAAAAATTCTTTTTCGTCATGCAGATATGGTTGTAGTCCCAATTTGTTACATTGGTGATTTCGAATTGGACGAAAGAGATCGATGGGTATGGAAATGGACGAGTGATAAGCGTGGTAGTATCCCAATTATCATAACAGAAGCAACAACGTATGTAGAACTCTATAGTGTTGTACAGTACAAACTAAATGTCGATCTCTCTCAGTACGACATGGAATTATAATTTAAATTCAGCGATCAAGAAGTTCCGATTCCACCTATGACGATTTTTTCTAATGTCGAAGTGAATTATCTATTTGAAATGAACAATAGGCACTCGACTCCTATTTGCATAACTTTAGTGAGGAATGATGTCATCGAAGGTGTACAAGTAGACTCAAATGAAGGGGATCAAAATGCTAATAATTTTTGGGATACGGTCCAGATAACTCGTGAAGATGATAAGGTTATTCCAGAGACAGTTACTTACAAAATTTCATACGTAGTTCACGACAATGAGTGTGAAAATGCAAATACTCTTACAGACGAGGATTTGATCGCTTTATCCCGATAGAGACATGAGCGGGGTGGGACCTCAGGGGCTGGATCGAGTGGACTGTCCTCTAACTCCTCCCGTGTGGTTTCCAATAGTGAGAATTTGTATGTCGAGCAACTGTTTGAAACGAAAAAAAATTTGCAGGAAGCTATGTACCTAATTGCGCTGAAATACAACTCTAAGTTCAAAGTGAAGAAGAGAACAAGTCGTTGTTGACAAATTGCCTGCGTAGACAACAGTTGCTGTTGGCGTTTGCGAGTGACGAAAATGAACATGAATGATTGCTTTGTAATTCGCAAGTACACACAGGAACATACTTGTGAAGTGGGATTACGCTGAAATGATCACAAGTAAGCCCGAGCTTGATTTATTGGTCGACAGATAATGCACAAGTATCAGGATTCACGTACGATCTACAAATCATTGTATATCATTAACGACGTCCGTCGAGAGTACGGAGTAGTCTTGAGCTACAAGAAGGCCTGGAAGGCCAAGGAATGTTCATTTGAGGATTTAATGGGCTCTGTAGAGGAAAGCTATGCTACATTGGCCAAGTATTGCCATAACATGAAGAATAATCATGGCTCAAAATTTTTTGTTGAGACAGAGGTTGGGAATTGTTTCAAATTCTTCTTCGTGGCTTTCGTACAATGCATTCGAGGATTTCGAAATACAATGAGACCCCCAATTATAGTTGATGGTACAACACTGAAATCTAAATATCAAGGCAAGTTGATTATTGCTACATATCAAGATGTCAACATCCAAATTTACCCTCTTGCATTCGGTATAGTCGATAGTGCGAATGACCTGTCGATGCTGTGGTTCTTCACAAAGTTAAAGGAAGTAATCGGGGAAGTCGAGGACCTTGCATTTGTAACAGATCGGGGATAGCCTTTAATAAATGGTATTACTGAAGTTTTTCCAGGTGCACGTCATGGGTATTGCATGTACCATATTCAAGGCAATCTAAAAACCAGGTATCAGGGCAAAGGTATCATTCCATTGTTCAGGAGAGCGGCTGAAGCCTACAGTGTTGAAAAGTGTAATAAGTTTATGATTGAAAGAGGAAGTAAATCATTCGATGCATGGGATTATCTAACGAAAATGGGGATTGAACATTGGTCACACTCGTTTTTTTGAGGACGTCGATACAATATGATAACGGCAAACAACGCGGAGTCTCTCAATACATTATTCAAGAAGGATCGAGAATTACCCATTCTTGCACTGATTGAGAATATTTGTACCAAGCTATAGCAGTGGTTTTACGATCGACGTACGGAATCACAGAATTGCACGAGCGTGCTAGCCCCAGCGCAAGACGAAAGGCTATTCAAAGCTGTAGAACTTGTGAGATTGTTAAATGTCGAACCACTAGACGAGTCATGCTTCTCAATGGAATGTGCTTGTAATACGACATACATGGTGAATTTGACTGATAACACATGCACTTGTAAAAAATTTCAGTTGGAGACTTTTCCATGTGAGCATATAGTCGCGGTTGCTATGTATCGAGGATTTGCAGCTAGAACATTGTGTTTCCATTACTACATGACTGATTATTGGAGAGCCGTATACGTCGAGCTAATATTTCGCTACCGAACAAAGCTGAATGGGAAGTCCCCGACCATATTTGCCCACTCAATACATTGTTGCCACCTCTCATTGAACCGCATGATCCTGGACCTCCAAATACGTCTAGAATACCATCTACCGAAAAATTTCCTCGACCGCGTAGGTGCAGTCGGTGCAAATCAGTAGGGCATACTTGCCAATATGGTACAAGTCATGTTCCTCTAAATGATAGTTAGATCATTTGGTAATGTTGTCCATCTAAATTAAACAATGTTTGCATTTTTTCTATGATATTTCAAAGGCCGTCGTGGTTAATAATCATTTCATAATCCATTACAGTGTGTTACAAATATTTTGTAAGTACAACAAATCAATATTTACAGTGTTTACAATTATTTCGTAATTACAAAGAATTACAACTAATAATTACAATAAATCTATGGATCACCGTTAAAGTAGAATAAGTCCGCACGCCAACTTATTTCGCCAACTCTGTATCCAGGATTGATTTCATCAACCTTATGTGCTATACTCAGAAATTTGATATACTTTATTGCAAAAATGGCACAATCGTCCCAACAAATGAACAATAATGAGTTCGATCAGTGCAGCGCAACAAAAAAATTAAGTATTAAATTTTAAAAATTTTAGAATCACTTACGATATTGTTTGCCTCATCGTGGTCGTGTCCCGCATGACGGCTAATCTGCCCTTCACAATCAATCTCGCCTGTCTAACCATCATAGGGACAAAAATAGCAATAGATTCTATATTTTGCTCGAACTAACCCTGTGTTAGACATGAATGATTGGGGTCATACACACATATAGTAGACTCAGCGAACACAATCTCCAAGACTATGCAGTGATGATTCAAGATCACTGGTATGTACATATGTGTCCAACCCTCCCATGACTTCCTCCCGACATGTGGCCACATCCCTATGGTCCACTCGAGCATGTAGTCAGGCACCGCGTACTCCTTGCTGGCTTGTTGAAGCAACTAGTACTTAATGTCAACGCTTCGTCCGAACTCCAAATTCAGTATGACTCGGCCAAGACTATCAAATGAGCCCGGATATCTTTGAACCCGATCACGCAACAAGTCCATAGCTAGGTCGATGTGCCACATTAAAAAATAACAATACAAAAGGGAGTTATTTCATTGCATATACAAACAAAGATCTACAAGTCATAAAAATTAACAGTATAACTACTTCACTTACATCGTCGGCAAGCCAAGCTCCTGAAGTGATGATGTCGTGGAACCACTTATAAGTATCGGAGATCGTCATAGTATCAATCGTACGACTGGTCCTGACAAAAGTTACATTAAAAAATAACAATACAAAAGGGAGTTATTTCATTGCATATACAAACAAAGATCTACAAGTCATAAAAATTAACAGTATAACTACTTCACTTACATCGTCGGCAAGCCAAACTCCTGAAGTGATGATGTCGTGGAACCACTTATAAGTATCGGAGATCGTCATAGTATCAATCGTACGACTGGTCCTGACAAAAGAAATAGAGAAATGTTAAAAAAGCGTATACGAGTAAGGATCACTGGTATGTTCATGAATACTAACCCGGGCAACATTCTTCTCCACTCCGTCTCGAACGCTTTTCACTTGACATGGTCCATCTCCCGAAATAGGTTGGGGATCGTCCTATCAACGAACCTCCTCCTCTTTATCTCAACCGTGAAGGGAGAGACAATATACTGTGACGACACTCTCGACCTCTTGCCTACAACCAATTTCAGCAAGTCAACAGCACGCTTTTTCGCCCCAGTCACGGCGATCGTCCTCCCCTCGCCAACCTCGGGCATCGTCTCTTTCTCCGCCCGACGATCGCCACCTCCTCCACGCTCACCGCCTCCATTGTCCTCGTCGTCACCACCTCCTCCACCATAGCTCCCATCCCTGAGGGGCCCACCACCTTATCCACCCGGCTCAACACCACCTCCTCAATCTCCTCATCCGCCATCGTCGGCACCACCTCCTCGATTGTCGCTCCCGTCCCCAACAGAGCCACCCTCTCCTCCACCTTCGAGTCCATCCCCTCCTCCATGGACTGAAGAAGGAGTCCCATGCATCCTCCGACGACAACTGTGGGTGACCCCCATCTCTATCCTCTCGATCAGTCCCCGGTCATCACCTCCATCGCCCCATCGTCTGCCTGCTATATCACATTGAAGTGCTATCACCTCATCCTGAAGGTCCCTTGAATGCTCGAGTAGGACTCTAACATCATCAGCTATATCCTCGACCCTCCCTACCAACTAACGTCCTAAATCATCGACTCCCTCCATCATATCTCAACCCAGCACGCCAACCTCCTCTGATATAACTCCTATCAACTCTCGACGCAGTGCCCCAACCTCTTCTGATATAACTCCTGACAGCTCTTAACGCAGCGCGCTGACCTCCCCTGATATAACTCCTGCCAGCTCTCGACGCAGCGCGCCGATCTCTTGCAACATAAATCCAGTCAGACGATGGTACAAGTCATCAAAATAATCACCCTGAGGTGGATGCAGTGACGTTAGCGGCGAAGGTGATGCCGCCGACGGAGGTGATGCCCGATCAACTGGCTCGCGGTCCTGCACAAATTTACATATTATTAACTTATTCAATAATTGCTAACTCATACAAAATATTAATCAATAATTCACTAACCCAGTCTCGATCGGGGATCGAATTGGACATCTGGTCGTCTTGGGCGTGCGGAACTGCTATTTCACGCACGAGACCCTCTGCCACCTCCTCCATCGACGGCGTCAAATGAGTTATTACTTCAAACTGACATATTGACATTTTAAAAACATAAAATCATGTAATGAAATTTTAAACTATGTACAATATAAATCACAAATTTATAATACTCACATGAGGGTCGTCGAGGAGAACCGATAATTGTTTCCCAGTGAGTCATCCCCCCTCTCGAGATGCTTGCCAATAGTGCATCCGTGGGCAGCGTGTCTCCTCTCGCCGTGCAAAGCAGGTACCCAATATGGGGATGGTTTCATATAACCAGACCTGCAACATATAAATTAGTACATACAAATTTAATAGAAAAAATATTTTAAGATGGATTGCGTCAATCATTTACCTGCAGCACCAAGGGGAATCCGTACATGTCGTACTTATGCACGAGCCCCTTGGGCTTCGAGTGCTGTTTGGTGAAGATATGGACGGTGTTATTGAAACACCAGCGGCCCCATGGATAGCTGTTGAAGAGATCTATGTCATCGATGATCTCGAGGTGGAAGAGCTCGATCACAGTCTTCTTATGATAACAGAGCATCACGCTCTCAATGATATATACCAGACCTAACTTCAGTCTAAGGCAAAATCACGATTCCCTGTCCCTGAAAGTAAGTGTCCTGCAGCCTATTTCTTCTCTGAGTCTAGCCGCTAGCTGCCTCATCGCCTGTAATCTTCAATCCAGTCAATAGGGCAAACTTGAACATAGAAAAGCTGGCGACTTTGCCCCCGAGGTCGAAATAGAGGGCATCACCATCAACTGGATTCAGCAACCAACATAAAAGAGCATCCATCATCTAACCCGAATACTGCAACTCTCTCATAGGATATAGAGGCCACAGAAAGGACTGACGCAGCATATCTGCATGCTGGTCGTCCAGCAGGTCCAGGACCTAGGTGAAGCTGTCAGAGTTACTATTCCACCTAACTTCGCCAAGCATCTGTCTCGACTCTGCATCCAAATGATAATCCATCCTGTAAAAATTGAGACAAAATATTATAAAAATACACATGAAATAATGGAATGAAGCATAATAACCCAAAATTAAGCGAACCGAATATTAACTATTATATGCAAGACACAGATTCATGAAATTTTTCCTCTCTTACCAAAAATTAATAATATGAATTTTTAACCGCATTATTGAAAATTAATAATTACCATAAAAATAAAAATAACAAAATAACAAAATGAAATGAAAATTACAATTACAATTACAATTACAATTACAATTACAATTACAATTAAATTTAAAATAAAAAGTTAAAATTAGAATTAAAAAAGTAATTTTAAAATTAATTTTAAAATAGCAAATTTCTTCAAATTAAAGTTATATAAAATGAAAATTTAAACTCAATATAAATTTACCATTACAATTAAATTTAAAATAAACTTTAAAATTAGAATTAAAAAAGTAATTTTAAAATTAATTTTAAAATCACAAATTTCTTTACAATAAAATTATAAATTTAAATTTAAAATAAAACAAAATAAGAAAAAAGTAAATTAAATTAAATTAAATTTTAAAAAAAATAAAAAATAGAATTAAAAATTAAATTTGAAATTAAATTTTAAAATAACAAATTTCTTTACATTAAAATTATAATTAAAAAATGTAAATTTAAAATAAAATTACAATTACAATTATATTTAACATAAAAAGTTGAAATTAGAATTAAAAAGGTAATTTTAAAAGTAATTTTAAAATAAAAAAATTCTTTGAATTAAAATTATAACTAGAATGAAAATTTAAATTTAAAATAAAATAAAATAAAATACTAAAGTTAAATTAAAAATAAAAATTTTAAATTAGAATTAAAAATTTAATTTGAAATTAATTTAAAATAACAAATTTCTTTACATTAAAATTATAATTAAAAAATATAAATTTAAAATAAAATTACAATTACAATTAAATTTAACATAAAAAGTTGAAATTAGAATTAAAAATGTAATTTGAAAATTAATTTTAAAATAAAAAATTTCTTTAAATTAAAATTACAACTAAAATGAAAATTTAAATTTGAAATAAAATAAAAAGTTAAAATTAAATTAAAACTAAAAGGTTAAAATTCGGATTAAAAATTAATTTGAAAATTAATTCTAAAATAACAAATTTCTTTAAATTAAAATTAAAATTAAAATTAAAATGAAATTTGAAATTTGAAATAAAAATTAAAATTCAATTTCAAATAAAGAGTTAAAATTAGAATTAAAAAAATAATTTTAGAATAACAAATTTGTTTAAATTTGATCAAGAAAAAAAATATGTAATTAAAAATTTCAAACATATAATGATTTAAATTAATTTAGGAAATTTATAATTGCAAAAAAAAAAAAAAAAAAAAAAAAAAAAAAAAAAAAAACGAAACAACCAATTGTTAACGGCCAGATGTTGACAACCAGCAAACTGTTGCAACGTTTTACTCTCCTCTCGTCGGAATCCACCATTTCCGACGAGTTGGAGCTCCCCAAACAATCAAAATTGGCCAATACACTTTATCTATATCAAAATCTAGTCTAAGTCATGCCTTTCATACCACAAAAATAATATTTCAACCAATAATTTAACTAAAACTCAACAAAACCCAATAATCTAATTATAATTCCACAAAAACTAACATTTACAACTGTTAACAGCCGGCAACCGGAAGTTCTTTGGTGAGGGAGATGTCTAGACGGTCGACTGTCAATGAATCTAATTTCTTGTCTCCAAATCGTCGAGAGAGAGAGAGAGAGATGGATGGGTATTTTTGGAAAAGTGTCTTTAAATTGTATTTTCATTTTTATTTTTTTTAAATTAGTCAAAGGCCAAAGTGGAAATAAGGGTAGGTCAAATGAGCATTTTTACTTATTTCTTCCCGAAACTTGTTCTTTTTGTGCAATTGCAACCTCCTAAATCACAGCCCCAAGATATCATTCAGTTGCCGTTTGTGTTTTAATTGTATCAAAAATCCAAGACAGCCATACGTTTGTGTTTTTTGAGTGCCTTTTGTTTTGATTTGGGTTTTGAGATAATTATGAGATGTTGCCACCAAAATCCCGTGGTTTTTATTAATGCTATGAAACAAAAAAAGGGGGAGGTCTTCGATTTTCTAGAAAAGAACTTCTTGAAGGTGTCATCGAGGGAGAGACTCGTGTCTTGGCAGCCTCAATGACTATGGAACAAATTTTTAAAGGGATTAAAATGTTAAAGAAAGAAGTGATAATTGATCTTGTTTTTTCTATATTTGTATTTGTTCTATGAATTAATTGGGATTTGAATTGGGATGTGAATTTATTGATTAATAGATTGCTGTCCAAGAATTTTTTAACATGTGAAATATTTTCTATTTTTGGAAAGAATTGGGCTCTCTGCAAAATGAGCAGGATGGTTGGGGACGGGGGCATCTCTCACAATTTATGAGATGAGAGACCCTTGTTTGCAATTAGATTTTGGGGGTCATATTGCAATCATTTAAGTAAGGACCTGCCACAAAAATTTTAAATATTGAAAGGACCTGAATTTGCACTTAGGGTTAAAATATAATTTTCAAATGAGTATTAAATTTAAACTTGGAAAGCTTTGACCCTAAAATTTTAATTTTGACCCAATTAAAATTATATCAAATAAATTAATAATTGATTGACAATTTTTTATTTCCGTTAGAATGTTTAATTCAATTGTTGGTATTATTTGTTTATTTAGATTCCGCTTTTCAAATATTGAAATTTTGTTGCCATTTTGTCTCTCAATCACATATGAATTTTGTCATTTGTCGATTAATGATTATGATTTGTTGTATAATTATTGTTTTGTGATTGAATTTTTCATGAGCATTGAGATGATCCTTATTTCCCCACTGAGAGAAATATTTTAAAATAAAAATGGGAGGTAGCAGTCAAATTTGTACACTCATTATTATTTATTTGATTTTCTCTACAACAAAATATATATCTTTGCACAACTATTTTGATTTATTGCATATAATATCTTGCCCAAAAGTGTTACAACAAAATATGTGATATTTTTGAAAAATGGCATGAGGTAGTTAACGAGTTTACATTGGTCTAGAAATTTCCTTCTGTCCAAAGGTGTTGGAATTTCGTACGAATGCGATCTTGTTAACTAGCTATATGATGTGTTTTAAGAGTACCTTATAGCATGTTATAATGTCAGCCTAAATGTGACTTTATGATGATGTATCTAGGCTCTTACCGTAATAAAATTCATACGGTTTTGATTTAAATAACGGATTATCTAATTAATAGTCCATATTAATTAGTTGAATATTTTATCATCCATTTGATTGCATGCATTATGTTTGGATGATATTGAGTATGATATTTTATGTTTTCACAGTTCATAATGCCTTATCTCTTTCGAATCAATTGTCTGCTATTGAAACCTTGACCGAGAATAATTATGTGAGGTGAAAATGAGGCATAAAAATAGCACTTGATCTTTTGGACTTGGATTTTGTAATGAAGAAAAAGCTTGAGAAACCCACATATAGAAATACTGTTGAATGTGTGGCCGAGTATGAAAAGTGGGAAATGGCTAAAAGACTCTGTTTGAAAATTATTAAGCGATCGATACCTGATTCCATTATAGGTGTCATTCCCGATAATGAAAATGTCAAAAGTTTTATGGATGTCATAGGAGAAAATTTTATTCAGTTTGATAAAATCGAGACTGAAGATTTGATGGATAAATTGATGAGTATGAAATATGATGGTACAAGTGGTGTTAGGGAGCATGTCATGAAAATGATAAATATATCATCTAAACTAAAGGCTCTTAACATTCCCGTTGCGGAACATTTTCTGTCTATCATATTTTAAATAGCATTCTTAGCCAGTTTAATCAGCTTGAGGTTGCTTACAATGCTCACGGGATAAATATAATTTGAATGACCTCATAGCAATGTGTGTCCAAGAAGAGTAATTAGCTTTTTAGCCATCACAGAATAAGGGGCATTCTCATAATCATAAACCTAAGTTTCGTAAGGGTAATAAGTCCCACCAAAGTCGGCAAAATAAAAATTTGAGTAGTCCTAAAGGAATTATGAAAGAAAATGATCAATGCAGCTTTGTAAAAGGAAGGGTCATTGGCAGAAAGACAGTTTTAAGTTTAAGAATTGGTTGGAAAAGAAGAAGAATTCTCCAGGTATTCCCTAGGCCTTAGTTTGTTTTGAGTCTTCCTTAGTAGATGTGTCTTTGAATTCTTGGTGGTTAGATTCGGGAGCTAGTATTCATATTACGAATTCCTTGTAGGAGTTTATAAGCAAACGGAGGTCAAATGAGAATGAAGTAAGCTTGAGCGTTGCAAATGAAGTTCAAGTGAAGGTTGAGTTTATAAGAGTAGTGAAGTTGACTTTAGAGTCTAGTTTTTCTCTTGTTTTGGAAAATATAGTTTATAAACCGCAAATGAAACGAAATTTAATTTCTATATCGAAACTTGATGCTTGTGATTTTATATTTAATTTTGGTAAAAGAATGGTTGAGTTGTTTTATGATTCTCGTTTGATTGGAAATGACCTTTTGTGTGATGGTTTATATAAGTTATCTTTGGCTCCTTTTGGTGATGTCTCGTGTGTTACCAATGTATCAAAGAAAAGGACTTTAATTCGTGAATCATCCTCTATATTGTGGCATAAGCGTTTGGATCGTATTTCTAAGGATAGAATAGAAAAATCAGTCAAAGTTGAGATACTTCCCTTTTTAGACTTCTCTGATTTTGAAACCTGAGTGGATTGTATAAGAGGAAAGCTAACTAAATCTATAAGGAAGGGTTCAACTAGGAGTAATGGAATTTTGGACTTGATACACACTGATATCAGTGGGCCTTTGCCTCCCACTATATTTGGGAACAAATACTTCATAACTTTTATTGATGATTTGTCACGATATGGATATGTTTACTTGATTAACGATAAATCACATGCACTTTAGAAATTCAAAATTTTCAAACAAGAAGTAGAGAAACAATGTGGAAAAATATCAAAGTTGTAAGATCTGACCGTTGTGGTTAGTACTATGGGAAATATGATGAGTCTGGTAAAAATATGGGTGGTTTTGCAAAGTGAGTGTGGAATAGTGCCACAATACACCATGCCAGGGACACCCGAGTAGAATGTTATTTTTGAAAGACGTAATTGAACTCTAAAAGATATGGTTAGAAGTATGATGAGTAGAACAAATTTGCCTGAATATTTGTGGGGTGAAGCCTTGAAAACTGCAATGTATATTTTGAACAAAGTTCCAAGTAAAGCTGTTGTAAAGATACGTTTTGAATTATGGATATAACGCAAGCCAAGTTTGGCCCATCTTAAGGTTTGGGGATGTCTAGTTGAGGTTAGAATTTATAATCCATTTGAAAAGAAATTAGATCCAAAATCTACTCCTGGCTACTTTATTGGGTATTCGGACAGATCAAAAGGATATAGATTTTACTGTCCAAATCGTGGCACTAGAATTGTGGAGTCCAATATTGCTAAGTTTCTAGAGAATGATTTTGGAGATAGTGGGAGTTTCACATTGAGAGAAATTCTTGTTGACCCAAATCAAATTATTGTTCCAGTTCCTGTTGTACAGGAAAGAGTTGGTTCTCAACCAATTGAAGTTGTTAATGAAGAACCGATGAACCAAGAGGAACATCCAATTTCTCCAACAACGATTGGATTGGTTTCTAAGCCACAAGTTAGGAGATCACAAAGGAAAAGAAGATCTGCATTTCCTAGTGATTATATTACATATTTATTGGAGAGCGATTTTAATATTGGGCATATTGTTGATCCTGTAACTTATAATCAAGCATTGACAAGTCCTGAGGCAGATAAATGGATAAATGCTATGGAAGATGAAATGAATTCTATGGAAAAGAATAAAGTTTGGGATCTTGTTGAACTTCCTCCATATGCTAAAGCGATAGATAACAAGTGGATTTTCAAAAATAGATTAGATTCAAAAGGAAATGTTGAACGAAAGAAAGCAAAATTGGTTGCAAAATGTTTCACTCAATGAAAAGGCATTGATTATGTTGAAACATTCTCCCCTGTTTCATCAAAAGATTCTTTTCAAATTATCATGGCTCTTGTGACATACTATGATATGGAGTTTCATCAAATGGATGTTAAGACAGCATTTTTGTATGGAGATCTTTTTGAAATGATTTATATGAAACAACCAGAAGATTTTGTTGTGAAAAGAAAAGAAAACTTGATATGTAAGTTATACAAATCCTTATATGGTCTCAAGCAAGCATCTGGACGGTGGTATTTGAAGTTTGATGAGGTTGTGATCTCTCTTGATTTTGTTAAAAATACTGTTGATCAATGCATTTATCTCAAAATCAGTGGGAAAAATTAAATTTTTCTTGTACTGTATGTTTATGACATTCTGCTTACTAACAGTAACTTAAGATTGCTTCATGAGACAAAAAAAAATGTTGTCTGCTAATTTTGAGATGAAATATCTTGGAGAAGCTTCTATGTACTTGGCATTGAAATACATCGTGATAGAAATCGTGATTTATTGGGATTTTCTCAGAAAACTTATATACGACATGTTCTAGAAATGTTTAATACGCAGAACTGTGCACTTGGTGATGTACCTATCATAAAAAGAGATAAGTTTAACAAAATTCAATGTCCAAGGAATGAGCTAGAAAGGAAATCTATGAAGATAATTTCATATGCTAGTGCTGTGGGAGCTTAATGTATGCTCAAGTTTGCATTAGATCGGATATAGCATATGCAGTAAGTGTTCTTAGCTGATTTCAATCAAATCCAGGATAGGAGCATTAGAAAACAGCTAAGAAAGTGATGAGATACTTGAAGAAAACTGAAGGTTATATGCTTATATTCCATCATTCAAATCATCTTGAGGTGGTCGGTTATTCAGATTTAGATTTTGATGGATATCAAGATGATTTGAAATCAACCTCAGGTTATATTTTTACATTAGCTGGTGGTGCTATCTCTTGGAAAAGTGCTAAACAGACTCTAGTAGCATCTTCTACTATGCAAGCTGAATTTGTGGCATGTTATGGGGCTACAGTCCAAGCCGTTTGGTTAAGAAATTTCATCTTTGGCTTAAAAGTTGTTGATTCCATTTCAAGACCAATCACCATCTACTGTGATAACAGTGCAACAATATTCTTTTCAAAGAATAATAAAAGTTCTGGTGGGTCAAAGTTTATTGACATCAAATATTTGGTGGTTAAAGATAGAGTCAAAGAAAGGCAGACGAAAATAGAGTATATCAATACAGAGGCAATGATTGTTGATCACTTGACTAAGGGACTCGCTCCAAAAGTATTTAAGACACATGTTGCTAATATGGGTATTGTGGAAACATTTGATATTTTTGGTTAGTGAGAGTTATTTATGTAAAGAACTACGTTTTGAGTTTGATTCCTTTGCGAGGTACGTAGGCAACCCATATGTTTTCGGATACAGTCCTTTCTGATAATAAACTACTTTTTCCCTATCCATGAACTATTTTGATCATGCATTTGACTTATGTCTTTTATTATAATATTATTGTAATCTTGAGATATGACAGAGAAAGACATAAGATGAGTCTCTTTTAGAGACATGTGGCTTCATTTTGATATGAAGTATTATGATGACTGGTATGAATTAACACATTTTTTCATCACATTTGGTGCTAAGTTCATACACATACTACCACATTGGTTGGAGGATGAGATCCATATCGATAAGGATGTTGGCATTTGTAGCTATGTAATAGTCTTACATCGCTTAATTGGTGTAATGACTTCCATGTTTGGTGTTAATATTTTTGTTGGCCCGGATATATTATGTAAGGTGTCATCATTGGAGCTATACTTTTGTGGCCATTTATGTAGTCTAATTCGAGTATTAAAAATTTTGTTATAACAATCAAATGTTTGCAGAATGTAGGAATAAATCCAAATATGGGCTTCACATTCGGTTGTAAATTTTACGAGTTAGATTTATGGCTCATAATAATATCTGTGATTGTGCCAAATTTATTAAGTAATCAATTGGGCATTTTACACCTTACGGGTTATAATTAATATGATGTGTTAATTTTAAGTATGTGGGCTAGAAATAAACCCTAATTAGAGTTCTAGTCGTAATAGGACAGTTCAATTATTTTCTATATAAATGCTAGGTTTCCTCTCCTCTCCATATTGTTTTATTAGTTTGTCTCATTGACGGTTAATACTTTGTGAGGAACAATGAGGGGAAGATTTAGCTGTTATTATTCATATCAATTATGACTTTCGCATGTATGAATTCGTTTTATAAATTATTGTATCATGATTATTGATTCTTAACATGATTAAAATTAAATTCAACATAACGCTCTCACTTACAATTTAAATATTCTTTTTTTAAGTTATATTTTCATTGTTGTTTTTAATTCTTTCAATTATTTAGTCAATATATAGTTGAATGCTTGGATAAATGTATGTCCTCTGTGCAAATGGTACACAATTCTATCCCTATATTATTTATTACGATACTGTACACTCGGTATTATGAACAACTATTAATTAGTTTATGGACATAAAAGGGAATTTAGAGTTGTTATGTTATAAGATGATATGCTATAAAAATAAAAATGAAAAAAATTCAGCTTTTGATGAGCAAAAATACAATTTCATCAAATTTCACAATAGTATAACCATAAATCAAAAAATGCAGCCAAGAAATATAATACAATGGACTAAACAGGTTAAGTAAAAAATAAAAGAATAAAAAAATAAAAAATCTTCAACAAACGTGCTACGTTAAACAAATCAACAATAATAATATAATTATATCATTTTTACTTAATGGACAAAAACGAAACAAAAACCACAAATTCTAGAAATACCTTGCCTTCAACAAAATGGGAGCGAAACTCAAGGGATCTAAACAATTTTATTTTTATTTATTTATTTATTTATTTATTATTATTTTATTTTTTTTGCAGTATATCAGATATACAAAAATCAAGCTCAAAACGCTACAGAAAACCTAGATCTAACATAATCCAACAAAAAGCAAAAGATTGAATAAAAAGTACATTTAACAAAATCAAAAAGACATATAAAGTATTTAAACAAATCGAATTTTTTTCTTTTTTGCCGACAAACCACAAAAAATTAAATAGAAAAAAACGATTCTAATCTCCGGGGCGGAAGAGAAAAACAATGAGTAAAACAACGCCAAACTCACCTTATACAAAATAATACCTTAAACTAAGCCAAAAACTAACCAAATTTCATTCTTAGCTCCCGTTTGATAGCAATTTTTTGCCCCAAGAAATTAATTTTTTAAACGTTATTTTACTATTCCAGCCATCATTTTTTATTTTTTCACTCACAGATAAAACTCATTATTTTTTTTAATAGTCAAAAAATCAATTCTCATAATCACTGTTAAACAGACACTATCTATCATTCTCATGGGGCCACTAGCTTTCTAATGCTTTTCTTATTTGAGGCTAACGACACTAGGCATTATCTGGATCCACCTCCTTATTGCTATTATGTTCCGCTAACAGTTCCAACAGAGAAATTTAGGTTCTATCTGATCCCCATTTTTTAAGAAAAACAGATTTTGAAATAGTGAATTCGATGGGAAATAAAAAATTGGTTTACATGTAAAACTATTTCATAGAAAAATGTGTGATTGAAAATAAAGTTTAAGAAAAATAAGTTTTATAAAAAATGTTGCTCAAACATAGGCTAAACGTCTCTTCCACCTGTTAAGTTGTGATCTACTTCACCAGCGTACATAAGTTATCCATAGCTTCTTTCTCTCCATCTCTCAAGCGAAAATGTAAAAATGAAAAACTAATAAAAAGACGGGAGGGGTTAAAAGCTTAATTTCACTTCTTAATCATCATAAGTACTTCGATCGATTTTAGTTGGAAAAATATTATATAAATATTAAGATCTTAGTTAAGCATAAAGTTTAAAAAAGAATATAAAATGTTGAAAAGTATTTATTGAAAATAAATATTAATTGATGAATTTAGAGTGATAATTTTTTGCCTTATCTTTGTCTATTTAAGTAAATTGACATAATGTTAAATATGTAACATAGGAAAAAATTTAAAAATGGATAGATATATAAGAATAGTTTGTGAAAATAATGGCTCCTTAAATTTTTTATTTTTTAAAACGTGATCAAAATGACATCATATCAGTCGGAACGTGACACATATGATGTCATTTCAAAGAGAATAATTTAATATTTCTTCAAAAAAATAGAGTCGTTTGGTAGAATAAAAAAAAGGAGGAAAGTTATATCAATCATGCTACTTGTACAATTTATTTTACAATTTGATTTACAATATATGAATTGACAAACATCACATCCGTTTATTTAAAAAACTGTTTTTAAATTTAATGGCTATGATTTTTTCAACACACATGTAGTCAATCAAATTGTGCAAAAATATCGTACAAGTGGCTTTATTCAAGTTATATTATTGTTAAGTAAATCGAAAGTACGTCGTTTCAGCATTTAAACCCGAAAAATAAAATAAAAGATTACCAAAATGACATTGTTTTGTACTAAGCATTTTTCCTTTCATTTTCTTTAATCTATTCTTTTGCAGAGGTCAATTTAAGGAAAAAAGAAATTGTTACTATTTAATAACTGAAATTAAAAAATGTATCTCAATAGTCATCGGACTTTGTTAAGTGTTATCACTTCATAACTAAACAAAAATATATCTTAATGGTCACTAAACTATTCACTGTTTTACCGATCCATCACTCAAGTCGATGCCGTTTGTTGAACTTAACATATTTTTCCATTTGAGTGATGGATGAGTAATATGGTGCATAGTTCAGTGACCTTTAAGATACATTTTTTAGTTTAGTTATAAAGAAGTAACACTTAGACCTTATTTGTTACCCATTTTTGTAAGAATGTGAATGAAAAATATAGATGTTATGGGACGGTGGCACCCACACAAGAAATAAAAAGTCAAATATGGTGATTTGATGTGATGAATAACGGTCATATTTTTCATTTTCATGGCCGAAGAATGAGAATCAAACGGGAGCTTAATAAAGTACAGTGACCAATGAGATACATTTCTAAGTTTAGTTATTAAGTAATAACATAATACAAAATTTAGTAACGATTCATGTAATTAACCCATAAAAATAGCTGATGAAAGTAATAGCTCCTTAAATTTTTATTTTTAAAAAATGTGATCACAATGACATCGTATTAGTCGGAACATGACACATACGATGTCTCTTCCGAGAAATGAATTTAATTTTTCTTAAAGTAGAGTCATTTTGGTAGAATAAAAAAGGAGGAAAGTTATATGATTGCTAGGTAAATCAAAGGGAAGAATTCATAATTCAGGTGTATTGTTTACACTAATTCAATTTTCAATCCTAACTCTAAAAGTGCAAAAATTAGGTATTTATTTATTATTAAAAATATTTTATTAATTAAATGTAATGAGGTCACAGTTATAGAACTAATAGTCACAGATACAAAATTTTAGGTCACAATTTATTTATTAGTCACATATCATTAAATTAATTAGTTACAGATTATTTGGAGGTCACAAATAAATTTTTTTATAGATTACAGATTATTTCGATGGTCACAAATCTAAAAATTTATAGGTCACATATTTTCAAATTTGTTAATGACAGTTAAATATTTGGTCATAGATGGTCACATAAGTCAAATAGTGGTCACAGACCACCGCCACTGCCATCACGCCCACTTGCGACCACCCTTACCCTGTTGCCGTCGCCAAGGTCACAGATAACTAAATAGTTGGTCACACTCGTCAAATAGTGGTCACAGGCCGCCGCCACCACTATCGTACCATCATTGATGTCAAGGGCACTTGCAACCACCCTCACCCTTTTATCGATGCCAACACCAACACCAACAAAAACAAAAATCAAGGCAACCACCTCCTCTACCACCAGAAACCACCACGACTGCCACCACCACAGCACCAATAAATACCCAACAAAAATCAAGGTAACCACCACCTTCGCCACCATAAAAAACACCAACAACACATAACGAACGTCTCCACCGCCAACACGACCACCACTGTAAACCACACAATATCACCGCACCACCATCCAGATCTGAACACACCACTACAGCCACCACCAAAAGATCAATATTCGCACCATTCAGACACTGACAGATCAATATTCACACGACGACGATCTAGAAGTCGTCGCTCGAGAAGCCGGCACAGACCACCACCAGATCCAACAAGCCGCCGCCACTGCCACTGCCTTAAATTCCCACTAAAAAAAATCTCCAAAATTCTTCTTCGAGCAACACCGCAAAACAGTGCAGTCGCCAACAAAAACCAACCTAATCGTCAGATTCACCACCTCTGCCGCCACAGCTTCAAATTCCCACAAAAAAATCTCCAAAATTAGTTGTCGGGCAATGCCGATCTCAAAGCGCCGATAGTAATGGTGATGTTGTCGTCGAATGGTCGTGGTTAGTGCCGCCGCCGGATGGTTGTTCTGGTGCCACTTTCTATTTCATAACCTATATAAGCACTAGTGCCTGGTAATGATGAGAGAGAGAGAGAGAGAGAGAGAGAGAGAGAGAGAGAGTGTGTGTGTGTGTGTGTGTGAATTGAAATGGTTAGGGTTAGAATTGGGGAATATATTTAATTATCATATTTATCCCGAATTTGTGAATAACAAAATTTCATACCAGATTTTTGCATTGTAAAGTTAAAACACCGGAGATGGTGCAATTTCCTCTAAATCAAAAGTAGTGATGGCAATGGGCCAATCCGGCCCTTTAACCCACGAGCTTGTGGGCTGAGTCGAGCCAAGCCGAGCCCACAAGCCGCTCGCGAGCTCTTGATTTTTTAATTTTCTTTTGGATTTTTTGACTTTTTTTTGTAATTTTACACATTTTTTGATGAGCCCACGAACTGGGCTCGACTCGTCAAAAATGGCTCGTGGGCTCTCGACTCATGGGATTGAGCCCGAGCTGTCCACGAGCCAACGAGCCGCTTGGCCTGTTTGACATCCCTAATCAAAAGTACGAACCGCTCCGCTTGTTTAACATCCCTAATCAAAAGTACGTCGTTTCAACATTTAATCCAAAAACTTAAAATACAAGAAGTACCAAAAGGACATTGTTTTGTACTAATCCAAAACGCCATCATATCGATCAAAAGTGTGAAGAGTGTTGTCCTCAGTTGGCTTTTAGATGTCCTTGTTTAGTCTCCAATAAATTAATTATTATTTTCTTCTCTCCTATTTTTAATCACAAATTTTTCATTAGATAATATTATACGTAAATCGAAATATTTTTCTTCTTTTTCAATCATCAATTCTTCAAAAAAGTACTATTCTCCCATTAAAATTTGAAATAATAGAGGCCAAATTGTAAGACTGATCGGCACAAACCCCCTCACCTATTAGACATGATGTTCAAACCCCCCCCCCCACCTATTGGAATTGACGAAAAAGATTCTTGTATGAAATTTGGAGTGTATTTTACCCATTACTGTCTATTTTTATAATAAAAATCTATGAAATGATGAATACACTTCTATTAAAAAAAAGCAGTAAGAATTAATTGCGACCTTAGTCTAAAATTATTCAAAAAATGCAAACGAGTGCTATATAAATAATAATAATAAAAATCTCCTCTTCCCAACCCATATTAAATCTCATACAACATCGTGCTTCCATTTGCAACCATTGGCTTCGCAGTTACTGGAAACTTCAACCCATTTGTTTCATAGAAGAATGCAAGATTTTTAACAAAGTCTCCATCGAAATCCCAAGCGAAATTTTAGGTTGTTGACAGATATTTAGCTCATTTACAATTTGGAGTGTGGTAATTCGGTTGTGAAGTTGATTAATGGAGTCAAGAAAATTGACAACAGTAACATCAAGGTTTTGGTAAGAGAATTCTGTCAATTGTTTGCTCCATTCTGGGCCGTGAATTTTGTGGAAGATGCAATGGAATGGGGCTTGATCGATTAATGGCTTGCTAAGGTTGATTAGAACTAGATCGATGCCTCGATTCTTAGCTTGAACAATAAGCGACGATACAATGCAGAGTGCTTTTGGAAGTATATGTTGTTGGAAAAATAATTAGTTATAGTAATGTTCAGAACAATAAAATGCAGAAATATAAAACTTATCATCCGATCAAGTCTCGTGATAGCACGATGTCCTAAAGTGAAATTGTCCGTCGATAATTGTTGCGACCTCCGTGGACAATCACTCTCAGGATACAACGATCGTAAACCACTTGTACAACAATCACGAATGATTTTTCCAGAACTCTCAATTGTACTCCAGAATATATATAAAGACCCAAGTATAAGAAATTTAGAATATAAAAAGGAAGGATTGATGCAAGATGATTTTTTTTTTTATGTGTGTTTTTTCCAAAATGAGATATGGGTTTATATAAGTAAGATGGAAGTAACAGTCTCCATCATAATCAAAGAGTAATGTAGAATTTTAATGATTAAGTAGTGAATATTTTAATGACTGTGAGGGAGTTGTCACAAAAACAAACGGTCAGAAAATACTGACTAGTTTTACCCATTAAATAATAAAAATAATTTATTTTAGCTAAGGCCCCAATCAAGACGTTTTAATATTTGCGTGGAGAGTGACTCGAACTCCTGACGTCTCACACAAATGCCACATTTTCCACCACTTTGACACTTCATCTAATTTGATTATTTCTTTCACATTTTATATTTATACCATAAATATAAAACATATGTGGGGGGTAAATTTTTCAAGGTGAAGGGTTGAAAGTATTAAAAATCTAAGTTTGTTAAATTAAATTTTGTATTTGATTAAGGGTTTGTGATTTTGTACATTTTTAAGTATGGATAGTGATGATGTTAGGGGTGGTGGAGATTTTTATTTTTTTTTTAATCTTAATCTGTTTTATTATTTATTTAAGATTCTTTTACACTTTTTTCTGAAAAAATAGAAACTATGGTTGCAATTCTAGTTCTTTATTATTTTTTTGTTGATCATTTTACAGCTTTTTATTCAAAAAAGGGATGGCAGGGTTGAAACAAACTTTAAGTTTCATACATGGACCTTTTTGCTAATTTCAATAGGGGGAAAGTTTTACGCACCATGTCTAATGAGTTTTGCTGCTAATCAACCTATTTGTAAGGATATAAATAATAATAATAAAAATTAACCCATGTTTGCCCCCATTAATTTTAATTCTATTACATTTCATTTTCTCTTTCCTATTTTAACCACACAATCTTTCATAAAATAATATTATACGTAAATCGAAAACTTTTCCTTCTTTTTCAACCACTTATTTTTCAAAAAAACAATATTTCGCCTATTTTCATCTCTCGACAATGGGGGCCAAACGGGGGTTAATAAAAGAGTATTCTTCACCCTTTTTCTCCAACTTAGGTTTCAATAGAAGCTCCTCAACAGGTAAAAAAAATTGTATAGTACATTCAGTTCCGTTTCTGTCCATCCGAAATTAGGCAAAGCGTGAAAGGCGAAACCATACCCGAGTCGTGAAAACCTTCGTTGTCTCTAGACAATATTACTTTTTAAAATTCCCGCAACTACCATCGTCGTTGCCGTCATCGCAACGAGCAATCAAATCAATCTTATGTTGTAAAAATTGAAACTATGGAGAAAAAACAAAAGATATAACACAAGAATTGTATCAAAACAAGATGAAGAATTGGAAAGTTATTAAGAACGATTTTGAAGGCTCAAACGTGTGATCGCTATCCTCAAACGTTATTTGTCCTTTCTTCGATGTTTTTGAGATGTGTAAAGGTATTCTGACAAATGGTTTGAAGGATTGTAACAAGTCTTGTTGTAGAAAATACTAAATCACAAAGTATTTTCCACCAAAACTTTGAAGAACACGATAAGGAAATGAATATTAATAAGAACAAGAATTTGATCTTTTGATTGTTGAATTGGAATGAATTTCAAATATTTTTTCTTGAACATTAATCACCTATTTATAGGTCTCAATTATGCCTCACGAAGTGGTGCAAAAAATGTATGAAAAGCCACCAAAATTAAACTTGCAACGGCCAAAAACCGAACTCGAATGGTCGATTTTGGTACCATACGACTGCATGGTACAAATCCATACGGTCGTATGGTTTATTTGAACTGAGGCCCTTTGGCCTCGGTATGTAGCCATGCGACCATATGGCCAGTAGCACCATGCGGTCGCATGGCTTTAACTTGGAGCAATGGTGGTTCTTTTGCGGCCATTTTCCGGTATTTTCATTACCTATATTGATTTGTTAATTTTAAACAACCATCTTCCAACAATCCCCCATTTATTTAAAATTAAAAAGGTCTCATTATTCAAAGTATATAATACTCATGCATAAGGATTAGACATTTTTTGATTTGAATCTAACCACAGTGCAATCAAATAAAGTAGAGTCGAAATCAAAGGTAGCGTGAAGCTTTTTGAACCAATTATTCCATGTGACAATACCTGTAAGAACACACACATGAGTACCATGTGTTCTCAAGTTCCTCATAACTCGTTTAGCGCTATTATGGCCTTGCACTTATCCTTTTTCAATGATCTTTTAAGAGAGAAAATACAACTTTCAATTAAGGTGGCACCACCTTGAAGATTATTTAGGTGAAGTTCTTCCAGTACCTTTGTTACTTTTAAAGGTACTTGTGTTGTAGCACTGAATTTCATTAAGATCTTAACGCTAAACCCTCGTTTCAGTAACAACAAGCATTATTTAATTAGGATAGGATCATAACGAATTTGAATAATGATGTAACTATTCATATATCGAATGACTTGTTGTTACTCTTTGAACCTGTGAATTTCCTTTTGAGTAATTACAGGTAGAGTTGCCATCATTGGTGGACCTTTTTAGTGAAGGAGTTTCAACCTTATCTTACTCGAAGTAGATGCTACTAAATCTCTATTTAGAGGTTTAGTTAAATGATCCGCTAAATTTTCAGTTGACCTTACATAATTTAAGGAAATTATTCCATCCCTGATTAATTTCTTTATATAGTCATGTCTAAGACTCATGTGTCTAAACTTTCCGTTGTATACCTCATTGTATGCTTTTGATAATGTAGCTTGACTATCACACATGATAGGTATTGAAGAAATATTCTTTGATCCCTAAGGTATCTCATAAAAGAGATTTTTAAGCCACTCAACCCCTATCTCGGTATCCGATAGGGCTACAAATTCAAATTCTATGGTAGAGTGTGTTATAAATGTTTGTTTCTTTAATTTTCAAGAAACGGTACCTCCTCCTAGAGTGAACACCCAACTTGAGATGAATTTACTTTCACCCGTGCTAGATATCCAACTACTATCGGTAAATCCTTCCAATATTGTCAAAAATTTAGTACATTATAGGCCTAAGTTCTTGGTTTTCTTTAAGTATCCAAGAACTCTACCAACCTTCCAATAATCATTGCTTGGATTGCTAGTAAATCTACTAAGTTTGCTAATTGCATATGCTATATCTGTTCTTGTGCATTAAACTGCATATATAAGACTTCCTATAGCATTAGCATACTCCAATTGAGCAATCACTCTTCCATCATTTTTTACAAGTTTTGAACTTGGATCAATTGGGGTACTATATTCTTTTATGTTCAAATGTTTGAGCTTATTTATCACATTCTCAAAATATTGTGATTGAGTTAGATGGTAACTCCTACTAGTCTTTGTGATTTTGATAACTAAAATGGTATTCACCTGTCCAAGATCCTTTATTCTGAATGTGAAAAATAGAAACCTCTTCGTTTCTTCTATTCCGTCCACGTGATTACTTATGATCAACATGTCGTAAACATATAAACATATAAATGTCATATAATCATCACATCAGAATATAAGCATCTATTACACTATTATGTTTAAATCCAAATGATATTATTGCTAAGTCAAACTTCTCATTCCATTTCTTAGGTGTCTGCTTCAAATCCTATAATGATTTTACTAACTTGCACACCTTATGTTCATTTTTAGGTAGAAAAAATCGTTCGGGTTGTTCCATATATACCTCATCATCAAGACTCCCATTTAAGAATGTTGTCTTAACATCCATTTGACGAGCATGCAAATTGTGTATTGAAGCTAAAGCGAATAATATCCTTATTGATGTTATTCTAGCTACTAGTGTATAAGTTTCAAAATAGTCTAGCGAGCCGTCAACATTATATTTTCTCCTAAATACCCATTTACATCGAATAAGTTTGGATCCCGATGGTAAATCGATAAGTTCTCAAGTTTTATTAGATATTATCGTATCCATTTCATCTTTAATTGCATCTTTCCAGAAAATGCTATTAGAGAAGCCATAGCTTCTTTATAGGTTTTAGGGTCGGTTTCCACTTGTAGAATAAAAGGAATTATTTTTACAACATTCAACTCATTTCCTTCTACTAAGTAAAAGGAGATAAGTTGATAATCAATTTCATCTGATCCCAAAGACTTCTCAACTCGAGTTCTCTTACTTCTTCGTGGTTCACTAGACTCATCAATATCTTTAGAAGACATTTCATCACGTGTTCCACTTGAGCTAGGGATATTTTTAAAATTTTCCCTTAATTCATTATCCGAAGGTAACGAATCTTCAAAGAACTCTACATCACTTGATTCGATAATCACATTGGTATCCAAGTTTAGCAATCTATAAGATTTGCTATTGTTAGCATATCCAAAGAAGGCACATTTAATGCCTCTTGGACCTAATTTGGCCCCATTAGGATTTGTGTTCTTACAATAAGTAAGACACTTCCACACTTTGAAGTATCCAATATTCGATTTTCTTCCTTTCCACAATTCGTAGGGAGAAATCTTTGTATGTTTTGAAGGAATCCTATTAAGTATTTTACATGCACTTAATAAAGTTTCACCCCATAAATTAAATGGCAACTTAGCAAATATAAGCATGACATTAATCATTTCGACTAATGTTCTATTTTTCCTTTCAGTCAAACCATTTTGTTTGGGTGTCCGAGGTGCATATTGTTCATAAAACAAGTTAAAATAGCTAGAAAAATATTCACCACTTATATCACTTCTTAAAGTCTTTATTTTTTTTTCTAGATAATTTTCAACTTCGCTTATATACACTTTAAACATGTTAAAAGCCTCATGTTTATGTTTCATCAAATAAATATACGTGTATCTAGAGAAGTCATCAATAAAGATAATAAAATACCTATTTCTACCTCTAGTTAGTATGCCATTTAGTTCACTTATATGGGTACAAATTAATTCTAAGATACTAAAAGTTCTCTTAACACTTTGATATGGTCTTTTAGTCATTTTTTATTCTTCACATGTCTTGCATTTATATTCCTTATTTTCATCATATGAAATTAAATCACATTTTTTCATACATTTTATAGTATTTTTACCAGTACGTCCTAATCTAGCATGTCATAATGAAAATAATTCAACAACATAAACAAAATCAGTTTTATTCATTTCATTGTCAACGGTACAAAGTTTGATCATTCCTTCACAAGAATAGCCTTTTCCAACAAATTTCCCTTTAAGGGACAATACAAGTTTACCGAACTCAAATGCATTTTTAATGTCCGATTTTCCTAAGAGATTTCTACAAACCAAGTTCTTATTCATATCCAAAACTTGTACATTTGTAAGAGTAACGGTTTTCTCGGAAGTGAAGATATCAACATTTCATTTCCAATAACCTTGAACCGAACTTCGTTATCCATTTAAATCTCTTGGTCTCCATCCACTTCACGATATGTTTGAATAATGATTTGTCATATGATACGTGTAAGTTGCACAAGTATCATACCACTACCCGGGAACCTTTCTCTTAATTGCATTTATTTCGCTTACGGTGACCACAATTTCATTTTCGATGTCTACAATCTTTCGCGTGATGTCCATATTTTTCACACAAAATACACCCTCATTTGGTCTTCTTCTTGGACTTCTTAATGTTCCTTGAAGGCTTCCTCTTGTTGGACTTTGCAGACGGTTCAAATTTTTCAACAGCATTTGCCTTAGAAGTTCCTTCCAATGAGTTTTCACTTCTATCATGCAATCTAGATTTCTCCTCAATCTGAAGATGTTTTTGTAATTGTTCCAAAGAATAATTTTCGAAACTATGCATTATTTTCTTCAGATATCCTTTCCAAGTCCCCGGGAGTTTAGCAATTATAGCCCCCATTTGAAAAGTCTCCGAAATTTCAATCTTTACCGTCTTTAGTTTGTTGACAATTATTTGTAATTCATGCACTTGGGGAAGTAAGGGGATATTATGAAGAAATTTAAAGTCAAAGTATTTAGAAATAAAAAATTTCTTGGTACCTTCATGTTCTGCTTTGTACTTATTTTTCAATGCATTCCAAATCTCATTTGCCGATGTTATGTTTGTGTATAAATCCTACAAACAATCCGACAGCACATTGAGTATATGACCACATCATATTAATTCATCTTCTTGGCATTTCTGCCTCTCAGTCTTGATTGGTTCGGTCTCTCCATTTGTGGGTTTCGATAACGACGCCAAATCTGGATCCAAAATATAGAAGATCTTCAACGCAGTAATGAGAAATTTCAACTTGTCTTGCCACCGCATGAAGTTAGTGCCATCGAACCGATCCAACAGTACTAAGTCTTGATTCATGAGTTTTATGTTTGCCATTGTAGTCTCGCTCTCCATCGCAGAAATAAAGTTTGAGATTATTGTAAAAATGGAAGTGATGGAGAAAAAACAAAAGTTATAACACAAAAATTGTATCAAAACAAGATGAAGAATTCGAAAGTTATTAAAAACAATTTTGAAGGCTCGAACACGGGATCATTGTCCTCAAATGTTATTTGCCCATTCTCTAGTGTTTTTGAGATACTTAAAGTTATTCTAACAAATGGTTTGAAAGATTGTAGCAAGTCTTGTTGCAGAAAATCCTAAAGCGCAAAGTATTTTTCACCAAAACTTTGAAGAACATGATAAAGAAATGAATATTAATGAGAACAAGAATTTGATCTTTTGATTGCTGAATTAGAATGAATTTCTAGTGTTTTTTCTTGAACATTGATCACCTATTTATAGGTCTCAATTATGCCTTACGAAGTGGTGCCAAAAATGTATGAAAAGCCACCAAAATTAAACTTGCAACAGCCAAAAATCAACCTCCAACGGCCGGATTTTAGTACCATGCGGTCGCATGGTTCATGCAAATTGAGGCCCTTTGGCCTCGGTATGTAGCCATGAGACTGCATGGCCAAAAGCACCATGCGGTTGCATGGCTTTAACTTGGAGCCATGGTGGTTCTTTTGCGGCCATTTTCTTGTATTTTCATTCCCTATATTGATTTGTTGATTTTAAACAACCATCTTCCAACATCTTAAAGCTAAAGCCGCAGCAGTTCTGGTACACCCAAACACCATCCAAAGTTCTCCATGTTGGGAATCTACTTATACATGCACAGCGGAATTTAAAATAATTTTCGATTTCCACCAAGAATCGTCTTTATGTTTAGATAGAAATTGTGATAAGATTGTACATTTTCCAGATCTGCAAACTTCTTTGCTATTCTTTTCGTTCCAGCAATCTTAATTCGCCATCCACAGCTGTCTAATTGTCCAGCCTCCAACGGTAATCCACACAGAGAACAAGATTGCAGCTACCAGGGTTTTTCCTCTTGTGCCAGCAAGAATAATGAAAAACATATGGATCTCAAACCCCAGCCATGTATTTATATAAACCCAAACGGGCTCGGCCCAGTCCGGTCTAATATTTAATTAATCCATTTAACTAAACCCGGTCCATGAATTAATTAATTCGGGAATATAAATAACAAATCCAACTAATTAATTTATCCAACGATTGTTAAATTAACCAATTAGCAATTTGCAATCTTCCAATTCTCTTTTGTGTGCGACTCATTAGGTTCCCGACCATGATGCCTAACAACGTGAAATATTATTTTGATCTAATCAAAATTGATAAATTAAAACACCATTTTAATTTATCTTCAATTCACACTCGTCGTCCTTGATTGACATTTAGCAATGTGTTAGGGCAATACATGTGACGGGAAATGTCACGTGGTATGACAAAACCAAATTTGTTCGTTTACCGTGAAACTATAATCCCTCCGTCAATATGATCCGATCAATTACGAGATATGGAATTGTGTCAATCTCGATCATCGATCATATCTTTCACTCCACTATTAAGTCAATATAAGTCGAAACTCCTTTTTGACTTATAAGTACACCTTGGCCAAGGATTTCATCATCGACTTAATTGAATGAAATGCATATCATAATCTCCTACTATCTAAGAGTGACGAATCATTTATTGATCAATCACAACCTTCATACGATTTTTGATGTACCCGAACGATGTCGTATTAGCGGCCCTTTTCAGAGCAACATCCAACACCGTCAAAATATGACTGCCCTCATATAAGGTACCATGACGACCTCAAGTCAAAGGACCAATTCCACTACCGAACGTTAGAGATTAACCACTGACACTCAGATAGTTATCCATGTGGAATCTCTCCTCGGGTCTCCAATGTTTTGTTCTATAACAAAACATCCACGTGTTCATTTAAGTGTCACCACACTTTAGCTTACGAGATCGGCTACTTACTTCACAAGTAAGAAATGCCACACGTGATGGTCTATCCGTAATAACGATATCCGTATCTCGTTATTACTTACGACCACGGATGATTTAAGATTCAATCAGATGTAATTTGTATCTCACAATCACAACTCCTTGTGATTAACAAATTACAAAGATTTGAATCTACAGACTCTATTATTTATTTAATTGTCTATTAATTACATAATAGATCTTCCATTTAATTGTATTAATTATATATAAAAGTATTTATGTCCAAAGTTGATCCAATCACTTATGTATCCAATATCATAAGTCTACATAATGATTATGTTTATACTATGACAACTCTTTGTCAATGGATCTGCAATATTACTAAATGTGGAAATTTGTTCCTCTCTTTACGTCATTTCTATGTATTATCTCTCTGATGAGATTATACCGTCTTAATACATGTTTGGATCATTGATGAGACCTTAGTTCCTGTGCTTTCGCAATGGCTCTATTGTTATCACAATACTATGGTATGTGATCAACAATATCAGAAACTACTCCAAGTTCATTTATGAACATCATGATCCATATTACAACTCTTTGCTACTTCTGAAGTAACCATGTATTAGGTTTCTACTATTGAATCAACGGTTGCTTCACGGTTGGAACCTTTCCAACATACCGCTTAAGAGTAAACCAGTTTCTCCATATGAAATCTTCTCAAGATTTCATCTATGTAAATTGGGATGAGTTAAGCATTCTTCTAGATCTACCTCTATAGATCAAGTTGCTTATCCCATATCGTTTATGAATAAATCATTTAACAACCATTATTTCAACGATTGAAACATAGGGATGTCGTTTTCTATAATATTAGGAATACGACAATGCTCCCACTATCTTCTTGTAAACACATAATTCGTCTTCAAATTTGATAAAATCAAACACTTTGACTTTTTTCATCAAATCAAAGATTTCAGTTCCGTAGAGACTTATCTTAACATTTAGTTACGATATACAACTGTTGCAAATAAAACCTGAATGGACTTCAGCAGGGCCACAGGAGAGAAGTTTTACCAAGGTCAACACTTAACCTTTGCTTCTAGCCTTGCTTTGTATATATGGATATTCACATCCACGTCGACCTTTTCCCTTATAAACTATTTACAAAACCTTATGGGTTTTATTCCATCAGGAGGCTCGACCAAGGTCCAAACCTTGTTCACATACATCGAATTCATCTCGAGTATCATGGAATCTTGTTGTCTCTTTTAAGTCAACACTTGACTTTAATTTGTTGCAACTAGCAGGTTCATTATCCTGGATCACTAATACCTGATTAATGATCATGGATTCGCACCTTCTTGAAGGTCGAATGATCCTACTAGATTCACATAGAGCTGTCATGTCCTCAGGAGTCTTTACTTCCTAATCCAAAGTATGTCCCATATCAGATATGGGATCAAACTCGAATTTATCTACTTGGTTAACTATATCTGTGGACTCTTGAACTGTTTCAAATTCTATTTTACTCCCACTGTCCTCTCCTAGAGTAAACATCTTCTCTAAGAAAACGATATGTCGTCAGACGAAGACTTTCTTCATGATAATAGAATTAATATTCAAACGTCTGCTTTGAATATCCCCACAAATACGTATTTATCAGATTTAACGTCAAACTTATCCGATTCAGGACGCTTCAAATAAGCGTCATGGTCCCAAGCTTTCATATAAGATAAATTGGGACTATTGCCTTTCCATAACTCGTATGGATTCTTGTTAACCAATTTAGATGGGACATGATTTAGTGTGTTGCACACTGCAATCAATGCACGACTCCAAAACTATTTTTGGGAGATTTGCATGGCTTGTTATTAACCGCATTATATCTAATAATTAACGATTCCTCCTTTTAAATACACCACCTTGCTGCAGTGTATATGAAGGAGTCCACTGCAAGAGAATTTCATTCTCTCTTAGATGATCTAGATTTTATCTTTAAGATACTTGATCAAATCTTAATGTTTTACCTATTTGTTTCTCTAATTCTAGTGTGAATTCCTTGAACTTTTCAAGAGTTTGATGTTTGAGTTTTCATCAAGTATACATGATCATTGATGAAATAAGAGAAACATTACCTGACATTAATTGACACAAGTCCATATGCATCACCATGCATTAGACTAGTAATTATCCTGACCTTTCTTCTTTTCAAGTAAAAGAAGATTTGGTCATTGTGCTAGACATGCATAATTTGTTCTTGTCAAAATCAATTAATTCCAAGTATACATCTTTATGTAACTTTGGAATTACATTTCATCTAAATGACAAAGTCTGTCATGCCAAATTTAGGTAATAATTAGATTATCGCATTTATACCTTATAATTTCTATACTCATTATAGAATCCTTAATATTAAAGAATATAATCGTCGTTTTGTAATTTACCATAGCCATTAGGATCTTATTAAGATAAACAAGAACAACTATTGTCCTTAACATTAAAATAGTTCATGTCCGAACATGAAATTCATTTTAATGTTCCAGCTATGGTTGGTATAAAACGACATTTCTCTAATTTCAATATTAAAACAAAAAGCAATGGCAATAAGTATATTCATACAGACAATGCAGCAACATTTGCTCATCTCCAATGTGTATGTCAACTTCTCCCTTTTACAGTGGTCTATTTCTTTTAAGTTTCTCCATATTTGTATAAATATGAGATTTACATCTGGTATCAAATACCTAAGAAACTCGTAAAGTAGACATAAGCCACGCTATATTCCTACCAATGACCTTTCATTCTACAATGAAAACAAGGGTCATTAGATTTGATATTTGTCCTTCGCTTACACTGTCTTAACCATATTGGATGCTTTCATAAAGCCCCTTTAGACTTCCTCTTAATATCTTTAGAGGAATCAATAGTTTGCCCACTTCCAACTTTGATAAAGAGCTTAACAGTCCTAAACATGTTAAGCAACTTAATAATTTTGCATTCGATCTTATTCACGTTAAATTCATAATTAGTTATAAATAGCTTTCTCTAACAGATGTTGCAGAACCAAGTCACTACTTAGTTCATGGTTTGTGATTGAACTCAATTGAGACATTTCTCAACGTCAATCATCTTCAGTGTCTAAGTATCGATTGAAGATTACTCTGTCATTTTGCACCGGTATAGTTGTTTGGAAGTCTCATATCCTTCCACACACGATTATTATCATACAACTCCTTGTAGTGAAGAATTATGTGTTAACATCTATACTCTCAAGTCGCTTTTGTAACTCAGTGACACAGTTGCAAGTACCACATACATTGCAATACTATTGTCATCACTGCGTTTATTACAGTAGTCACCTCTTCTTCAATCGAGTCATCAGCAGGTGTCTCTGGAAAGGGCTACTCAAGGACGTGACCAATTTTCTCATGCATGAGAACAATTCTCCAATTGCGGTGTCTATTAAGAAAATATAGTTTGGTTGTTGACATCTAGTATGCCATTCAAAACATATGGTTACTCACGATTCAATATAAATGTAAATGACGAAAAGGAAAAGAATAATATACATAAACTGCATTAATTAATTTAACATGAACTTTTATTAAATTAATTATGCTCCCACTGTTTAAATAAAATTTATGACCCTCTTACATAAATTTATGGAGTCCATACTTGACTCCCAGTGGGCTAGGATCCCATCTATTATATTAAGACATTGAGTGTACTCAACAAACCTTAATATAACATTTGGGTAGATAGTGTTATCAATTGTATCTTCATACAACTCCCAGATCATTAAGCTAACAACTCTTTGTTTTCACACATTTTATGTGTTAGCTTAACATGCCTCTAAAATTTATCTCCTTGAGTGTACCCAACAAAAGATAATTTTTAGTTAAGTCAAACCCGTCATTCAAAAATATCAAATATTTTATAGTGTCAAACATATCCCTAATGGACCAACCTTGAGTGTACTCAACAAGTTGAAACGATTTGAGACTCTAATTTTTCACTATAATGATGGAAGGCAATCATAAATGTGACTTAATATTTTGTGGAGGGATTTTGCATTGAAATGTCATATCGTAACAATAATATATACATTATTAGGGCTATAAGCAAAAACCGCAAAATCGGAAAACCGAACCGAAACCGCATTTTAGAAACCGTCGGTTTGGTGCCACGTGGACTCGATCAACGAATAGTTTTGACCCAAACCAAACCGGTCAAAATGGTTTGGTTTAGGTTTAAGAATTTTAATTACGGTTTAAAACCAAACCGGACCGGCGAAAAAATATATAAAAATAAAAAAATGAAAAAATGAAATTTTTTGAAAATTGATCCAAATATGTAAAATTCATTAGTTTTGTCATTTGTGGGTATTTTTATCAATTCCTAATTTTCTAATACAGATATATTATTATTATTATTATTATTATTATTATTATTATTATTATTATTATTATTATTATTATTATTATTATTATCCAATAATCCTAATATATATTTAATAATTTCAAGACTAATATAATCTATCAAAAGCTTTTTCTCTTCAAAATTTAGATGAACTCCAGTCGACACCCAACACAGTTTTGAGCCACCGGCACCACACACTTCTTTTTCAGATTTTTCACACCTCTTCAAAGTTAAATTAAAGTCCATTATACCAAATCGGAGACAAAGAGATCCTAAACATTCGGTGATAATATTTGCTACAAATAAAGTTTCAAATCAATAATTTTTTGGACCAAACTATGGTAAGAATCTGAAATTAAATGTGTTTCGTAACATCATACAAACGTAAACTTGTGTAATTATTATGTTTAGATATTATAGACAATTGTTTTATTATTGTGGTTGGTTATTCTCTTTATTTAATCAGTATTCATTTTTTAGATATGATGCTCACGAAATCTTGTTGGACATCATTATATTTTTTGGACTTATATCTAGTTTAGTAGACTTGTATTGTAACGTTATTGTATCGTCATTAGCCTAAAAAAGGTGAACAAAAATGAAAAAAATTATGTTTTAGTTTATTGTGATTTCACTTTGATTTAATTGATATTTAAATTTATAGTAGATATTTAACCCCTATTTGAGCCATATTTTCCATATCATCATAATGAGAAAATTGACTATTGGAGAGAAGGTTGGGTCCCACACATGAAATAGCAGGTCAACAAAGGCGGCTGCACTTGTGGAATAACGGTTTAAATTTTCATTTTTTTTCCAAAAAATTGGTTCAAACAGGGGCTTAGTTTGTTTTAAATTTATTACTAGTGAGATATAAATATGTATTAAATTCAATGAATTAATAACATAAAAGTAGACGTGCAAAAAATATATGGTGAAACCGGCGGTTTAAAACCGAACCAAACCGTTAGGTTTAAGTTTGAGTTTTTTTCAAACCGTTCAAAATGGTTTGGTTTAGGTTTGGGTTTTTCTCAAACCGTTTTAAACGGTTTGGTTTGAAAATATGTCAAAAACCGGTCAAAACGGACCGCTTACACCCCTATACATTATTATACATCTATCATGCAAATAAATATATATAACATATAATATAATAGCGTGGACAATTATGGACTTTACTACCTAGTCTTCCGGAGCCATAAGGAAGACTAGTTGATCAATTCTTAGGGGGTATTACACTAATCAGTATCAATGTACCATCTCCATGGTCTCCTCCTCTTCTTATTTCTTCAATTACTCCAGCTGCAACATGTATCCTATACTAGTTGACACGCAAGCCTAGATGAAATTGAACTCGCAGGCCCATAGCAATAATAGCAATAACGGACTCCCAGGTCCAAAATGATTAAGAGCTTGCAAGCCCAAAATAATTAAGAGCTCGTAAGCCCAGAAATCAACAAGAATAAAATTAACCATTCAACACATCCATATGGTCGAGTCCATAATCGTCCACTAATAATACATTTATCACATAAATGTATACCTATATAATATCTAATATTATATGCAAATAAGTTTCAAGTTTCTAGCAATTAATTCGTCTAAACTCTTTTAGATAAATGGATTGGAATAATTAAATAATTAATTAATCATATTAATCGATTATTTAATTAGCGGCATGTTTAATTAAAATCAAATTTTAATTAAATACCAAAATAGAGTCCAATTCTAATTCGACAATTATAGGGCGGGATAATTTAATTAAAATCAAATTTTAATTAAATATCAAATTAGAGTCAAACTCTAATTTCAATATTTAAGGGCGAATGAATTTAATCAAAATCAAATTTTAATTAAATGGTAAAATTAGAGTCCAACTCTAAATCTAAGATTTTAGGGCGAACCTGTTTAATCAAAATCAAATTTTAATTAAACATCAAATTAGAGTCTAACTCCAATTTAAAGAAAAATTTAGGGCAAAACAATTTAATTAAAATCAAATTTTAATTAAATGTCAAATTAGAATCCAATTCTAATTTCTAAAATATCTTTGGGTGAAAAATTAATTAAAATCAAATTTTAATTAAGTCCTAAATTAGAGTCCAACTCTAATTCACATTGAATCTTAGGGCGACAATTTAATTAAAATCAAATTTTAAATTAAATTTCAAATTAGAATTCAGTTCTAAATTCAATAACATATTTCGGTCAATAATTACTTAAAATCAAATTATAATTAGGTATTAAATTAGAGTCAAACTCTAATTTAAATTGAATTAATATTTTAGTTTAGGATAATACTCCTAAATAAAATAAAATTCAATATAGGGTCAGATTTGATACTTAAGTTAAAATCATATTTTAACGAAAATATAAAAGTCGACAATTTTAAATAAAATTTTAATTTGGGTCAAAATAAAAACATGGGTCAAACCCAATTAAAAATATAATTTTAAAATCCATTTAAAATTTAAATTCAAAACCCATTTTTGAAATTTGCAAATTGACCCAAATTTAAAATTAAAAGGTGGTCCTTCAATTAACTTAATAGCAAGACAGGTCCTCCAATTAAAAATTGCAAAGTCACCCTTCTCATTTAATTGAAAGCAGGGGTCCTTAATATGAAGTATTGCCAAAAATGACCCTCAATTAAAAAATTAACAATTTGACCCTGGATATCATATTTGCAAGCGGGGGCCTGCAATTTCAAAAATTGCAAACGAGGCCCCTGCCTCCAAACGCCCAAAAACTCTGCAAACCCTAGATTTTTGAAGTAAAATCTTTTCCTCTTTCTTGTTGGCGGCGGCCTCGGTGTTCTTAGGCGGCGGATCGTCACTGCTGTCATACAGCGGGTGACGCCGCCACTACAGCAGCGTTCGCGCTGTAGTTAGACTGCAGCACGAACGTTGCAGTGAAATTCTGCAGCGCGCGACGCTGCTATTGCAGTAGCGTTGCGCGCTGCTGCTGCCAGAATTAGCAGCGCCGGCTGGCGCTGTTGCTACAATAGCAGCAGCAACCGGTGCTGCCGAGCGCTCCACTGCCAGAGAAAACCGCCGGCGAATTTCAGCCCCTTCCCCTTTTTTTATTTTTTTTATTTTTAATTCCGATCTAAAAATATTATTTTCTTCCTCAAAACCAATTTTGAATACGAAAATTAATTTTCTTAATTGCTAGAAACATGAAAAACAATAACAATCAAAGATCAATTCCTAACAAACACAAAGTAGACTCTGATACCACTGTTGGGAATCTACTTATACATGCACAGCGGAATTTAAAATAATTTTCGATTCCCACCAAGAATCGCCTTTATGTTTAGATAGAAATTGTGATAAGATTGTACCTTTTTCAAATCTGCAAACTTCTTTGCTATTCTTTTCGTTCCAGCAATCTTAATTCGCCATCCACAGCTGTCCAATTGTCCAGCCTCCAACGGTAATCCACACAGAGAACAAAATTGCAGCTACCAGGATTTTTTTTCTTATGCCAGCAAGAATAATGAAAAACATATGGACCTCAAACCCTAGCCATGTATTTATATAAACCCAAACGGGCTCGGCCCAGTCCAGTTCAATATTTATTTAATCCATTTAATTAAACCCGGTTCATGAATTAATTAATCCAATTAATTAATTCAGGAATATAAATAACAAATCCAACTAATTAATTTATCCAACGATTGTTAAATTAACCAATTGGCAATTTGCAATCTTCCAATTCTCTTTTGTGTGCGACCCATTAGGTTCCCGACCACGATGCCTAACGACGTGAAATATTATTTTGATCTAATCAAAATTGATAAATTAAAACACCCTTTTAATTTATCTTCAATTCACACTCGCCGTCCCTGATTGACATCTAGCAATGTGTCAGGGCAATACATATGACGAAAAATGTCACGTGGTATGACAAAACCAAATTCGTTCGTTTACCGTGAAACTATAATCCCTTCGTCAATATGATTCGATCAATTACGAGATATGGAATTGTGTCAATCTCGATCATCGATCATATCTTTCACTCTACTATTAAGTCAATATAAGTCGAAAACTCCTTTTCGACTTATGAGTACACCTTGGCCAAGAATTTCATCGTCGACTTAATTGAATGAAATACAGATCATAATCTCCTACTATCTAAGAGTGACAAATCCTTTATTGATCAATCACAATCTTCATACTATTCTTGACATACCCGAACGATGTCGTATAGCGGCCCTTTCAGAGCAACATCCAACACCGCTAAAGTATGACTATTCTCATATAAGGTATCATGACGACCTCAAGTCAAAGGACCAATTCCACTACCGAATGTTAGAGATTAACCACTGACACTCAAATAGTTATCCATGTGAAATCTCTCCAAGAGTCTCCAATGTTTTGTTCTATAGCAAAACATCTACGTGTTCATTTAAGTGTCACCACACTTTAGCTTGTGAGATCAGCTACTTACTTCACAAGTAAGAAATACCACACGTGATGGTCTATCCGTAATAACGATATCCATATCTCGTTATTACTTACGACCACGGATGATTTAAGATTCAATTAAATGTAATTTGTATCTTACAATCACAACTCCTTGTGATTAACAAATTACAAAGATTTGAATCTACGAACTCTATTATTTATTTAATTGTCTATTAATTAAATAATAGATTTGTCATTTAATTGCATTAATTATATATAAAAGTATTTATGTCCAAAGTTGATTGGACCTAGGGCATAATACTTACATTCCACTTGCGAAATCTCCCGTGGAGTGCATCGAAGAAGAGCTGGTCAAACTCTGCAAACCCTTTAGCAAGATTGTCAATACCAAGTGCAATGTCGATGCCAATCACAATCAAGCCTTCGTTGAATTTGTATGTCTTTTTCTCAATTTTCTTGTACAGTAATCTAAATGTTACCGGTGAATCAATTAGAAAGGAAAACTTGTAGGAGAGTAGGGACTTTTTATTAATGTAACAGTTTGTATTTCACTGTGTAAGAGAGAGAGAGAGAGAGAGAGAGAGAGAGAGAGAGAGAGATTTCATGAAGCAGTATTTCTGATGGGATATAAATTTTACTTTGATCTTATTTCAATATGCGAATGCATACAACAGATAGACCTGTTTATACAGCCATTCTATATATTCAAATCATATGCTGTTAATCGTCAAATTCAGTTGGTGATTCGGTTCATCCAAAACAATAAAAAAAAATGTGACAATTTTGATTCAATTGCTAATGAGTGATTTACACTCATTATATTATGTCATTAATTTCATGATTTTGCTATCTTGGAGAGTATTTTAGAAGTGCTAACAAGTGATTTTGGTGTTGTTTTGTAGATTGATAGAAGTGGAGAAAACAAGAGCTAAAAGAGGTCAAAGGAAGGAAATAGGCAAAAGCTAGCGAAATTGGATAAAATGACCAAAACGTAAGAGATTCAAAGTTCGAGGATTAAAATGCAATTAATCAAAAGTCGTGTCGAAACTTAAAATGAAGATCCGAGAGTTCTAGAAGCCAATTGGATGAAGGAAGGTGTCAAAGGGATCAAATTTAGTCAAGATATGATCATAAATCATTTTCCAACCAAAAAGTTTTGCGCCGGAGTTTTGGTCTCACATTTAGACTCATTTTGACATAGAAAACGATCGAATTGGAGAATGATTCCTGAAGTAAAATTGTAGTCCTTTGAATTAGATTTCCAACGCATCTTGAATCACTTCAATCGGATATCAAACAAAAAAGTTATGACAAAAATACTGAAAGCTGTCCAGTGCAACAGAAGTAGTCCTCAGCGCCCAGGCGCCATGATGCCGAAATTTTGATAGAAAGTCAGCGCCTAGGCGCCCAAATCGCGGCGCCTGGTGCGAGAGTAATTTTTTTAAGTTTTTACCATTCTTTTTCGGCCCAACTCATCTCCAAATCTTTCCTTAAACTCCAAGACATTATAAACACAGAATTGAAGACCTAAATTAGAGGGGAACCGCACACTAAAAATCTGTGGAATCAAGCCACGTGTTCTTGACATATTGGAGAGAAGACAACAAGAAGGGAGATTGAAAAGAGAAATTCAAGAAGATTAACACCAAACAATTGAATATTAGAAGTATTCATTGGAAGGGGAAGGAGATCTTGGTGCAAGAATTCTACTTTTTCTTCTACATCTTTATTACAAATCCGGTGATGTATTCTAAGACAATTTCCTATTTTTCTTCCATTATTATGAGTACTTAAATTTGATTTTAGGGCGAACAATGTAATCTTTTGGAATCCTTTATTTCATGCAATTGAGATTCTAGTGCTTTTATATTTTGTGTTGATTTTAATGTTATTCTTAATACATTTAATTACTTGATCACTAATTAGATGATTTGTGAACAATGATTGCATAGAGATGCGGATTATTTGTTTAGACCACATGTTAAAATCCAGTAAATTGATATAACGTGTAGAGATACCTATATTGATTGCTACGGTCGTGTGTGAATTCTCAGAACCAATGTTTCGTTTAATTAAATTTAATTTGCATAGAGATATGGAATTAAACTAATTAAATAGGCTCAATGAGAACTCGAGAGGGGTAAGTTGAATACAATAGAAGAATTCGACCGAACACTACCTTAAGTTTTATGAATCTTGATTTACGAAGTAAAAGTGACCAATAAGTGAAATTGTTCCGCCCTAACGTCCATTTATTGTTTGAATTCTCAATCACTTTTCGTTGCATCCAATTGCATTTTTAAGTATTTAGAATAAAAATCACATTTAATCATTGTTTTTGTTTATTTTCGTCAAATAGAAGTTAGAAATAATAAATTGGGCATTAAAAGTACAGTCCTCGTGGGAACGATAATCCGGACTCAAAAGGTCCATTTTACTACTTGTTACGATCCATTCACTTGCGGGATAAAATCGACAAGAATTGCATAAAAGAGAAGACAATGATTTTTATTTATATTGATAAAATGCATTTGTTTTTTACTGTTTGAAGTTTCTATGGTTTTGAATTATCTATCGGCTTTATGTTGATGGTGTGGTTTTTTTCCTTTTTCTTTTTCTTTTAATGTGGATATTAATCAGGGAGTTAACATGGTTGCATATTGTGCTTTAGCTTCAGAACCACCACAAGTTCGTGGCAAAACAGTCTATATCCAGTACTCGAACAGGAACGAAATTGTCAATAACAAGAGTTCGGGAGATGTTCCAGGCAATGTCTTGCTTGTTACAATTGAGGGAGTTGAAGCTGGTAATGTCAGCATTGATGTCATTCACTTGGTATGTCACTATAGCTGCTTATTATTTACAGTTTCTTGATAAATATTCTTCTTGTCTATTTGATTAAAGTTTACAGATGTTGAGCATGACTCATCTTTCTGTTATCTGTAAATAGTTTTTAACTGAACATGATTATGAGTTCTTATCATCTGCTTGAAATATTTATCATGGACGAGTAGTGTTACGGTTGTATCTTGGGTGGAGGTTTACTGTGCTATAATGTAAATTGTATCATGTAGTTTCGATACCCATTTTCATCATTGCAAATCTTTTGTTTCTCGTGCCTTAATCTTTTATGTTTACGATGCTACCAATAGTTTTCCTTATGGCCTGTGGTGCAGTTAATTGACACTAGGATGTTCTCTTGCATGCGCTTTTGTTGTTTGTTGTTATTGTTTTATTTATATATATATAACTACTTATAGATAGATGAATAAAATTCACTGTAGTTGCAATAGCGTTTGGATTTCTACTGTAGTTAAACAGTGATTTCACTATAAATATCAGCATACCAATTTTTTCTTATTCAAAAGGACGGTGAAGCCATTTCTCCACGCAAACCCAGACACAAGCTTTCTTCTTTATTATCATCATTTTCTTCTCTCACTTCTTCTTCAATTCTTCTCTCGTTTTTTCTGTGATTAATCTCTTCGTACAAAATCCTCATGAATAGAGACGTAAACCCTGGCATGCCCTTTTTCTCAGTTTATGATTTTGTTTATTCAAGATTCTACGTGCAAAATTTTTTATTTCGAGTTAATAGAAAGGTATATCCTCGATTTTATCTGATAATTATAATTTTGTTTATTCGATTCACAATTTTGGATTTTTGTGTGAATAGAGAGGTATATTCTTGATTTAATGCTAAATTTATATTTCTCTAATTCTTTTAAACTATTAAAATCTGTGTGTAAAATTTAGAGTCTACTTAGCTACAAAATATTGTGAGTGCATTTTTAGATTGGGTTTTAGCATTTCTCTGAATTAGATGATTAGAAAATATGTATTTTTCTAACTTTTTAAATTATTAATTCTTATGTATATAAAAGTTAATGCATAACTAACCGTGCAAATATATTCGCTGGTGACGGAATTTTCTGTGAATTGGATGATTACAGTGCTAGATGATAGAAATCAAACAAAGGAAAACAGCTTCCATGTAAGTTTTTGGAAATCTGTTTATTTTGCTATTAGATATAAGTCATTTTCTTTAAATAAAGTGAATTATACCTTCTACCAAATGAAATTTATTTGAACTACTTATTTCCTTTTTATATTTTTATCTGCGTCAAATGAAATATTAAAATGTTAAACAAATTTTGATATTAGCTTTGATTTTGTCGAACATACTAAAAACCAAAGATTTAAAAGAAGGGGTTGATTTCATGGGAGACTGTGCGAGGGCTCCGCACGAATTGTGCAGGGACTCCGCACGGAATTGGTGCGGAGTGTGCGGGGTACGACTGCTCAAATCCATGTTTTCTTCTCTACCCATTTTCCCTTTAAGCTTAAATATAAATCTTGAAATTTAAAGGATAACCCAAATGGGATATTATATATGGCAAACCATCCGCCATATCCTCTAACATATTCTTGAAGATACACAAAATCTGAAAAATAACAAAGAATCTCAGGGTTTTGAAATGAACCCAGATGCCAGATGGAAAATTTATTAAGAATTTAAGGAACTAAATCTCCATTCAATAGATTACACAAAATATATGGAATCAAGTATATCACTCATAATTCAGCAAGATTACTAAAACCCATTAAAGTGAGAAATAAACGGGAGAGAATCTGTGAGGTTTCGAAGTTTTCTCAAAACTCAGTTGTCTCAGTAACAGATCAGATAATTTATACTGAATTATGAAAATAAAAACCAAGATTTTCAGAATTTAAACATGTTAATGCGAATCCAAAGCAATTGATTTGAATGATTTAACCCTCACTAATAAATTCTAATTTTACGCCCACTCCATTCTTTCCTTCATACACCAACTCTCTTTCCTTTACAGCCCTTTGATATTCACCCTCAATACAGTAAGAAAGAGAGAGGAAGCAAAGTAATGGGGGTAGAAATAACTGTGCGAAATTGGTGGTGCGGGGAGTCCTCGCACAGTCATTTCAATTGGTGCGGGGACCCCCACACAAATGTGGGGGGAGTCCCCGCACTGCTTTCGTACGGGGAGTCCTCGTTTGTGGGGGACGTGTTTAAAATGTAAATATTTTGAATTAAACGAGGACCATGGATCATAAGAAAGAAGAATATAAAACAAAATGCTTTGCTCATTCCAACCATTACTTGCCTTCACAAACTCAGCTACACATATAGAATCTTCATTTATCCGTCTCTCACTTCATTGCAGCCAGCCAACCAGCCACCGCCCTTAATATTCTCATTATTCATAGCTCATTTGCCTTCTTTTATGCACAAGTCTATATAATTGAAGGATGCAATAGATTAAATTTAATACTATTCAATCTTATTTTTAATTCACTTATTAGTTGGATCTTAAAAATAAATATAAATCTATACAGTTTTACAATTTACTCATTCTGTAGTTAGATAACTACTTTTTTATTTTAAGTAACTTTTTGGCCTTTCTATCAAACTAATTAAGCCAATCATTTATTGTCAATTCTGAAACTTAATTTCTTATTTCATTATTAAAAGTTAGCTATATATTTTCAACTTTGATTATTTTATTCTAAAATTTCTTTATCTATCTATAAGTAAACAAATAAGCCACAATAATGCGTATTTTTACTGTTTTTGGGGTATACAATGTTGTATTATATTGTGCTTGATGCAACCATTAATAACATTTCTTGGAAGTAGACGTACCAAGAAAGAAATGTGTATAAATAAGTAAAATCTTAGGATAATTTTGTGAATTATCCTCGCAGAAAAAAAACAGGGTACTCAAATGGGGTGGGGCCCATGTGAGTTTTATATTGGAAAAAACCATACCACCCACCCCATGTATGTGTGTATGTTTTGAATTTATGTACCCAATCTATACTGCCTTTTCTGTACCCATAGCAAAGTCCAAAATCTTATAGGATTTGGACGATCGTATTTGACTTAAATATTTAAATCAAATAAATCGGATGGGAACGGGTACAACTAATGGGGAAAATTCATTCTACAAAACTCCTTTTGGAAAATAAGAGGCTCTTTTTGTGTAATTTAATATATTTGTTTAATTTATAAATGATGTTATATAAACAAATTAGGGATTATTTCTAAGTAATGGGAGTGAAATAATAAGGGTAATTAAATTTTTAAATATGAGACTCACTTTATTGATCTTATAATTTAACCCTTGTTTAATCTCTATTATTTTCAAAATATATTTTTCTCTATCTTCTTTTTAACAACATATTCTTTAATAAATAATATTACATGCAAATTCAAAACTTTTCATTATTTTTTAAAAACACATTTTTCATCAATCTACTATTTCAAAATGCACTCTTAGAAAATAATGGAGCTCCAACAGACACTTAATAACACCTTAAATAGGGATCATCAACAAAAAATATATAGCATTGCGCGTAATTTATTTGTTAGTTTTCCCCTTTTTTAGATTACTTTAATTATATGTGATGTTCTCAAGCATATCGGTGTTCATATTATGATTTTTCAAGAATTATTATATTTCGGCAATTGAGCATTCTATAAAATATTAGAACCAAGATTATTAGCCTATTTATATAAAAATACACATCAAATTCACTATGTATGTTGCAGCTGGACTCGTACTAGAGCATGGAGAATAAGAAAATTAAATACTTGACCAGTCATATATTTATAGTGCACTTCTCCATGCTAACGTTGGGCCTACTTTGGCTAGAGGTTTGACCGCACCACATATGGTGCGGTCCTCTCGATAAGCAACATATTATTGATGAAGCTCTTGTTTTACTCAAACTTTTTCTAGACGTTTTACAATTTTTATACTCATAAAAGGTTGACTAAATAGAAAATTAATTGATCTTGCTTTAACTACATTAATCACACCAACGGAATTTAATCAAGGCCAAACTTTAAGTTTTCGACCATAAATTTAATTGCCAGAGAAAGTTCATGCCAACAAATTTAATTCAAACTTCAAAAGTATGTTATGATTATGACAAAAAAATTAAAATTTCTACATCACGCTAATAAAGACACATTAAATACAATAATAGTGCAATGCACGTGGCATCGATGTGTTATGAAACTATTTACTTTTTACTATATGGCCTAACATATCCTAGTCACATGTTATGAAACTATTTAATTTTGTATGAAAAACAGACTTTCACGTGGTCTCGATGATCGTGCTCTTCATGCACTCTAATCTATTTAGATCACATCTAAACAGATTGAAGCAAAGCAATGACACGAAATACACGATGTGACAAATATAAAAGTTGAACTCCAATTTTAAGGGCCTCCACCACTTCGCTTTTAGAATTTTGTGGGGGAGGTAAATCGCGGAATGTGCCCAGCAGGTCAGGGAATAAAAGCTGTTTGTACATTGCGCCTACAATGAGTCAAATTCCATGTCTCAGGAATCTAACCTCCATACTGCGACTGTCAATAAGACGTGAGATAACATCACTCCTATCCTTTGCACCATTGAACTATGCCCGGGGGGCCACGATGTGACAAATCATACATGCACACGAGGGTATTTGACACCAATATTTGTAAAAAAATAAATTTTAGAATGGTAGTAATAAAACATAACATATATTGAATTGTGCAAATAAATTTTAGTTATGTTTTTAACGGCTTCCTGCCACGGATAACTTGCATTTGGTGCGATTAATGTAGTTAAAGCAAGATCAATTAATTTTCTATTTAGTCAACCTTTTATGAGTACAAAAATTGTAAAACGTCTAGAAAAAGTTTGAATAAAACAAGAGCTTCATCAATAATATGTTGCTTATCGAGAGGACCGCACCATATGTGATGTGGTCAAGCCTCAAGCCAAAGTAGGCCCAACGGTAGCGTGGAGGAGTGCACTATAAATATATGACTGGTCAAGTACGTAATTTTCTTATTCTCCATGCTCTAGTACGAGTCCAACTGCAACATACATAGTGAATTTGGTTCTGTAATGATCCTTTTCATTTTCTCTTCTAATATGTTATAGGCTTTATGCCCATAATTTTAGTTCCCATGAATGGTCAATGATGACGTGTTTCAACTTGTTAGATAAGAAATGTTTGCCTTTCCTTTAATTACTTCATTGAATGAGTTGGAGTGTGTGCAAAGAGTTTTTTTGTTTCATTGTGTCATAAATTTGCTTTCTGATTGATCTTTTGGTCCATCAAATTCTCGTAGTTCAAGTGATAGGAGGGTCTAGCTCGAGGACTTCTTGTGAAATCAAACAATAACGGTGGATAAATGTTTCTTTTTACACATGGATTCTTGTTTTGTTTCCTCGCGCAGGGATTATACAAATCCTTATCTTCCTGTTAATCCTACTGCAATGGAAGGTTTTGTTCAAGTGTGTTTCTCAACTGGAATATTTGCTAACCTGTTTTGTTGTGTGGACAAGGACTAGGGCTGGCAGGTCCGGTCCAGTTCGGTTCAGTTCTCATTTAAATATGGAACCGTTTGGATACAGTCTCATTCGGTTCTTGGATTCCGTACTATAATTAATTTGTTTAATATTTACGATGCTACATTAATTTAACTAATGATATGTTCAATCTTAACTCTTATAAAATAACGTAGTTTGATCTTATATTTCTTTTGCATCTCTTTTTGTTAAATTTTTCATAGATTTGATTGTTAAAATCACACGAGAAGAAAGATAGCGTGCTCACAATAATTAAGAGAGGCGCTGTCTAGTTTCAATTCGATTTCTTCAGAATGGTAAAAACAACTCTACGGTAAAATAACATATTTGGGTAAAATTTAGACAAATTTGATTAAGTTGGGTTTGGACTGAAAATTAGAAATAGGAAAAATCATATTTTTGGGTTTAAGCTAAATAATTAGTTAGCAAATTTATTTAGAAAAAATTAAAATAATTTAACTTATTTAAAATAAATAAATTAAAAAAATTAGGGTGATTCGATTTTCATTCGATTCTTTGGTTCTTGATCTAGAACCAAGAATCGAAACGAACCTGTCAATTCTTGATTCAGATATCCGTTCGAGTATTTAACTTAAGAAGAACTGCTCAATTTGGCTCGGTTGGAGTTTTACCCGGCATTTAGCCCGTTGTAGGTCCTGATGGAGAGAATAAGGAAGTTGAGAGTAATATGCAGCTCGCATCCATTGAGAATATGCAATATGCAGTCAATGTGGATGTTCTTCACACGGTATTGAATGTACTAATTATTGTTTCACATACGCCCACGTGTCAGATGAATTGTAATAAATTGATAGCTACTAATTTGATAGGTACTCTCTGCATATGGTACTGTCCAAAAGATTGCAATATTTGAGAATGGTGGAACACAGGCCCTAATCCAATATCCTGGTAAGTTGCTCATGAACTACACATCCGTCAAATTTTCCTAATTGCAAAGAAAGAAAGTCTCAAATAGACTAGTGAATAAAATAAAATGAAAAATGTAGAGTTTCTTCACATGCATATGGATTATGATGTATGCTATGTTGGACCATGCTGGGGTGCTAGAAGAAAATTGACACCCCAGCTGACAGATCCTCGCAGTCAGCGTGGGTGGGGTGAGATTTTTTACATTTTTTATTCACGTGGGATCGGCGCGGGTCCCATTCACATTCGAGGATCTGTCAAAATAGTGGGCATTTCCTTTCTGGCAGCTCGGCATTTTCCATGCTATGTTAGTGGATAGGTTCCCTGTTGGGGAAAAATCTGTCCCTTTCTTGACTTGTTTGTGAAAAGTAAAAGGTGCTATCCTTAATTTTACATTCCTTTGTTCTTTATATCTGTTGCGTTTTGTTTCCTTGCATCTTGAGAAACCTTAGTTGGGGAGGAACAGATTGGTAATATCAGCTTAGGTAGCATTCTGAACAAGGTGTGTATTTTGTAATTTTGGACTTATGTCAATGTTTAGCTTTCTTTTCTTCCCATCACTCGCATGAATGTAGTAATGGTAACTGAATATGTTAACCAGCTGCTGGTAGTTTACCTTATTTCATTGGGATGACAACCCCGGTTAATTTCTCGACTTATAAAGTTTAGTACCCTTAGTCTTTATTAAATCGGGGTACTTTTAAGTTTGACTCAGTCAAAGGACCTAAATTCCATTTTGACTTCCAAAATCATGAATATTATGACATTGGTCTCTTGTATGGTAAAAGACAAAGATACCCTTAAATGTTTTGTACAATTACAAAATCATATATTGCTGAAAGGAATATACTACCCTTTTACTTAATAATTGAAAACCAAACATTTCCTCACTTATAAAAACTTCAAAACGAGCTTCCAACACAGAAAAAACTCTCATCTTTTCATCTGCTTGAACCTCAAAATCTAGAAGAACTTTGGAACGTTGAAGCTGAAAATTTTTTTCACATCAATTACTTCAAATCGGTAAGTACATTTAATCATGTTTAATTTCATTTTAAGCAAATTAGTATACGTTAAATAGAGAAATTTTATGTCGACATAGATTTTTTTTAACAAAACCTATCAAAAAAAAAATTAAACGGATGTATAACTTACGTTTAAATTATGCATGCTTAATTTCGTTTTTAGAACGGTATTCTCCTATGCCAAACTAGTTTAGCTAACAAACAGTCGGAAATAGTCTGAAACAGCCGGCTGTTCGACTGTTTAAAAGCCGAACAGCCGGCTGTTTTCCGGCTGTTAAAAACAGCCTTCGCTGCAGCTGATTTTTTTGCCTTTTTCTTTCTTATAATTAATATTTGAAGTTGATTAAAACCATTTCCTCATGCAGATATGATAATCCCCGTGTGTTATTTCGGTGATTTCGAATTAAATGAAAATAATCGGTGGGAATGGAGATGGACGAGTGACATACGTGGTTGTATTGCAATTCCCGTAACAGAAAGTACACCATATTTAGAAATGTACCACGATTTGCAAAATAAGCTGAATGTCGATCAATCTCAATACGATATGCAATTGATATATCTATTCAACGGTTATGGGGATTCATCCATTCCGATGCCACCGGTATTCGTTACGAATGATGCTGAATTGAATTATCTATTAGAATTGAATAAAATGCATCGGACTCCGACTGTTCTTGGTGTGACTTTAATTACGAAGGATATTATCGAAGGTGAACGTGAAGATTCGGATAGGGCGGATAACAATGATCGAGGTTTTTGGGAGACAGTGAAGATAGTTCCTGTGGATGATGTGGGTATTCCTGAGACAGTTGCTTCTGATCGTGATGTCGCTGTTACGCGCAAAATTTCGTCAACAGTTGAAGACAATGAGAACATAAACGACTTTACAAATGAGAATTTGATTGCTTTATCCCGACAGAGACACGAGCCTGATGGGAGCTCACAGGTTGGAACAAGTGGGCTGTCCTCGAATTCTTCCCGTGTGGCTCCCGATGATGAGGACTTGCAGGTCGGACAACTGTTTGAAACCAAGAAAGATTTGCAGGAAGCTGTGCACCGGCTGGCATTAAAATATAACTTTGAGTTCAAGGTAAAGAAATCAAACAAGTCATTGTTGACAGTTGCTTGCGTCGAAGACAGTTCCAATTGGCGCTTGAGAGCAACTAAGATGGACACGAATGAGTGCTTCGTAATTCGCAAGTATTTACGGGAACATACTTGCGAAGTGGGAATTCTTCGAAACGATCACAAGCAAGCTCGAGCATGGTTTATTGGTCGACAGATAATGCACAAGTATCAGGATCCACGGACGATCTACAGACCCTCAGACATTATTAACGACGTCCGTAGAGAGTACGGAGTGGTCATGAGCTATCAGAAAGCGTGGAAGGCCAAAGAATGTGCGTTGGAGGATTTAATGGAATCGGCTGAAGAGAGCTATGCTAAATTGGCTAGGTATTACCATAACATGGGGATAACTAATCCTGGCACGACATTTTTTATTGAGACGGGGGGTGATAATTGTTTTAAGTATTTCTTTATGGCTCTCGGAAAATGTATTCGGGGTTTTCGAAATGCAATGCGACCCGTAATTCTAGTTGATGGTACGACTCTGAAAGCTAAATATCAAGGTAAATTAATTATTACTACATGTCAAGATGCCAACATCCAAATTTACCCTATTGCATTCGGCATAGTCGACAGTGAGAATGATCTGTCCATGCGTTGGTTCTTTTCTAAACTGAGGGAAGTAATCGGGGAAGTCGAAGACCTTGCCTTTGTAACCGATCGAGGACAGTCTATAATAAACGGTATCGCTGAAGTATTTCCCGAGGCACATCACGGGTATTGCATCCACCATATACAAGGTAATTTGAAGACTAGGTATCGGGGCACAGGCATCATTTCATTGTTCAAGAGAGCAGCCGAAGCTTACAGTGCTGAAGAGTATAATAAGTTCATGCTCGAGATAGGAAGTAAATCATTACCGGCGTTGGAGTATCTGACGAAGATGGGGATCGAACATTGGGCGCGGGCATACTTTCCAGGACGTCGATATAACATGATGACGTCGAATAACGCGGAGTCTCTCAATGCATTGTTTAAGAAGGATCGAGAGTTACCAATTCTCGCAATAATTGAGAACATTCGTAACAAGCTACAACAGTGGTTTCATGACCGACGTGCGGCATCAGAGAGTTGCACTAGCGTGTTGGCCCCAGCTCAAGAGGAGAAACTGTTTAAGGCGGCAGAGGTTGCGAGGAAGTTGAATGTGGAAGCACTAGATGAGTTTCGCTTCTCCGTGCAATGTGCACGTAATACGGCATATATGGTGGACTTGACTGATAACACATGCACTTGTACGAGATTTCAGTTGAAGAGTTTTTCATGTGAACATGCAGTTGCGGTGGCCATACATCGAGGCTTTGCTGTTAGAACGTTATGCTCTTTGTATTATACGACTGAGTCTTGGAGAACAGCATATGCCGAGACTATATTTCCTCTGTCGAATGAAGCCGAGTGGGAAGTTCCCGAGCACATTCTCCCATTTCATAATTTGTTACCACCAGCAGTTGAACCGCGTGGTCCTGGACGTCCAAGTACATCTAGAATACCGTCTACCGGAGAGTTTCCTCGACCGCGCAGGTGTGGCCGCTGCAGAGCCGTAGGGCATACTCGACAATTTTGTACCAGTCAAATTCCCCTAAATGACGACTAGACAGGTAC